>NW_004444048.1:1137073-1143812 GCF_000243295.1 Trichechus manatus latirostris | reverse complement strand
GAACAGAGCTCCACACCTTCTCAGGAAGAAGCAAAGGTGGCGCATGGAGCCAGGTATTTGAGCAAAGTGGGGGGAAAGTGAGAGGTAAGGAAGAAATCAAAAGAAGCAGAAAAAAGCAACACCAGCAGCCAACAAATGGCACTCAGGGAGTCAGCCAGTGCGGGCGGGTGGAATCCAAGCAGCTGGTGCTTCCTGACCAAGAGACTGTGGCGGCGGGAAGCAGAGGAGGCCGAGTGGGAGTGAAGAAGGGTAGGGGGTGGGAAAGTGTATATTCCTGTTTACCGGTTGTTCTGTCTCCTGCTGGAAGCTCCTTGAAGCTGCTTTCTCATACCCCCTATTTGCTGGTCTCAGATAGAAGTCCAAGATGGCAGATCTATGCTGCATTAGCTGATAGGGGACCTCTCCATGTATGTCTCCTTGCTCTCTCTTCTCTGTCAGTTTATTATTCCATTTCCAAAATCTATATTTTATCCACAGACTTTCCAAAGCTGTTCTCCTTAAGTTTACCCATGCCCACCTAATATAGGCAAATACATTTTGGGGTCTGACAGGTGGTGAGGAGAGAAAGAAGGGTCTCAGTGTTTGCCCTGGTCAGTGGTTCATCCTTGCCAAACTTGCTAGGTGCTATGGTATGAGGATTCCTCATCTAGCCTCTCCCAGGAACATCTAACCTGGTAGAGGAGACACATATTATAAAAATCCAGTCAGGTGAAGGAAGCAGATAAGGTGTGGCAAATGGACAAGGGCTGCTGGAGATGCATTCTCAACATCCTCCCTTTCAGGGAAAAAATAATTTTTTTTATAGTTTTCAGTAATCACAATTACCAAGGAAGATATCATAACTGACTATGTTGTTGATTTTTGATGTTTTTTAAAGTTTTACCATTCTTTCTGATAGATAAAACTATTCCTTCCAAGAAATTGGAGGCATGAATCCTCACTCCCACTTCCCTGATTATTATGTCTTTTAATGTTGAATTGAAATTGTTTTTCCTTGGCCTTCTTTTTCACTAGCCACCTCCATCTTCAAGCATTGTTGACTAACTCTACTTCTTCTTTGAAATATTTGCTCTCTTTGGTCTGCTTCTTTTGGCAAAGCAAACTTATTTCTCTTATTCCTACTCTTTCTAGATCTTCCTCTTTTCCACATTATAGTGAGAGCAGTTTTATAGTTTCTTCTGACTCTTTAGTTAGAAAAAATATCTTCCAGCCTGAGTACAACATGAAAATAAATCCTTCCTAACTCTTTGATACTTCTCATAGCACGTGATTGAATATCTCTCTGACTGTTGTTGTTCTCAGGTGCAGTTGAGACAGTTCCAATTCATAATGACCCTGTGTACAACAGAACAAAACACTGTCTGGTCCTGTGCCATCCTCACAATCGTTGCTATGCTTAAGCCCATAGTTGCAGCCCCTGTATCAATCCATCTCGTTGAGGGTCTTCCTCTTTTTCACTGGTCCTCTGCTTTACCAAGCATGATGTCCTTCTCCAAGGACTGGTGCCTCCTAATAACATGTCAAAAATACGTGAGATGAAGACTCACCATCCTCCATTGTAAAGAGCATTCTGGCTGTACTTCTTCCAAGACAGATTTGTTTGTACTTCTAGCAGCCCATAGTGTATTCAGTCTTCTTTGCCAACACCATAATTCAAAGGCATGAATTCTTCTTCAGTCTTCCTTATTCATTGTCCAGCTTTTTCATGCATATGAGGCAATTGAAAATATCATGGCTTGGGTCAGGCACACCTTAGTCCTCAAAGTGACATCTTTGCTTTTTAACACTTTAAAGAGGTCTTTTGCAGCAGATTTGCCCAATGCAATACATTATTTGATTTCTTGACTGCTGCTTCCATGGACAATGATTATAGGGATTGAAGCAAAATGAAATCCTTGACAACTTCAATCTTTTCTCCGTTTATCATGATGTTGCTTATTGGTCCAGTTGTGAGGATTTTTGTTTTCATTATGTTGAGGTATAATACATACTGAAGGCTATAGTTTGATCTTCATCAGTAAGTCCTTTAAGTCCTCTTCACTTTCCACTCATCTGTCTGTCGTACTGCGGTGACTTGCATGTTGCTGTGAGGCTGGAAGCTATCCCACCAGTATTTCAAATAACAGCAGGATCACTCATAGTGGACAGGTTTCAGTGGAGCTTCCAGACTAGGACAGACTAGGAAGAAGGACCTAGCAATCTCTTTAAAAAAATTGACGAGTGAAAACCTTATGAAACTCTCTTTGACTAGAGCAGTCATATATTTTACTTTTAACATTTCATGTCCATATTGTTTGGGCTATAAGAGTCAAGAAAATACGAGAGGGGACAAGGTTATTAAATAACTCAGTCTACAATCTCTTTTATATCCAAATAGAACAAATTGGATCATATTGTTGCAATGAGCATAGGATATATGAGCATAGCCCCAAATTTTCTTAAGGTAGAAGTTATCAACAGACAGCAGGATACCTGTTTATTTGTAAAGAGAATAACAACAACAACAAAACCATTGCCACTGAGTCAATTCTGACTCACAGCAATGCTATCACAGTAATCTTTACGAAAGCAGATTGCCACATCTTTCTCCCAATGAGCAGCTAGTCAGTTCAATCTGCTGACTTTGGGTTAGCAGCTTAACCACTGCACCACAAGGGCTCCTTTAAAGAGAATGAAAAACCAAACCCATTGCCATTGAGTTAATTTGGACTCACAGCGACCCAGAAGTATATAAATAATCTTTGATATACACATAATTCATACAGTAATGTGAAATTAAGGTCCTAATTTTTAAAGGTTGACATAGTCGATGATAATCATTAGATAGCTTTTAGTGTGACAATAAATAGACTCTTGGGGTTGCTAGGGCACTGATTAGTTTTATCCAATGTGATCTTTCTTGTGCACTTACGAACTTCAATTTCCCATTTAAAGTAAATTGTAACTTTTTTTCTCTGAAGTTCTATTTGGGCATGAATAGTTAAGGTAGGAATTTTTGGATTTTATAACAATTTTCACTTATCTATATATTTCATCATTATTTTAAATTATAAAACAAATTCTTGTACATGTTTTTCCTTGTAAGGAAAACACTTAACAAAGTGTAACAATTTAGCTGAGGATTTACATGCTTGTGATAAACAACCCTAGTGGTATAGTGGTTAAGTGCTAAGGCTTCTAACCAAAAGGTCAGCAGTTCGAATCCACCAGACGCTCCTTGGAAACTCTATGGGGCAGTTTTCTGTCGTACAGGGTCGCTATAGTCGGAATCGACTCGACGGCAATGGGTTTGATTTCTTTAATGAACATCTCAATTGAAAATATGCTGAACTTACTGCTCAGTAATCATGCCTTCCCATAAAACCATATTTCAATAGTTAATAACTGGCTTCTCTTGGCATGCTCATTTTGCTGGTGGTGTAAATGACAAGCTTTCATTTTGCTGCAGTTGATCACATTGCCTCAGACTGTGTTTCATTTTATGGGAACATACCGATGTGAATGGAATGCTTTTGATTTTATAGCCTGTGGAATGGGACAGCTAGCATCCAGCCTACAATTTAGTAAAACATGAAGCCATTCCTAATCTTGAAATCTTACATTTATAGGATCTTAACAGCAAACAAGGTAAATCGCTGTTGTTGTTTTTTTCTTTGCTGAACTTTGGACATATATGGATTTTTTTTTTTTTTTTTAAAAGGCAGTTATAGCGTTGTACTTGAGTCTTTAATAGCGAAAGTGGAGACCAAAAGTCATATCTCTATGGAAAAAAGCTACAGTGTTCAACAGTGAATCATAGACAGTGGCATTCTGTATTCCTTTCTTTTTTTTTTTTTTTTTGTAGTATTTCCCTTGAACTGTTCACTTATTATTTTAATTGAAGCCATTCTTTCTTAGAGCTGAGGTTGTTGCAAATGAATCATAGCAGCTTAATTTGTCAAAACATTGAGGCATCTGAATAAAATAATTAAAAATTGTATGGAAAACTACTAAATGAGCAAATGTCAAACAATGTCATATAGAGATATTATGATAAAAAAGCAGGCAAAATAAAGCCCGACATGTCAACAAAATTCTGTAACTAATGTTATGATTCACGAAAAGGAAAATTCTGTGTGGACATAAAAAGACAACATTGCCACGGGACTTTATAAATAAGGCAAACATTGTTAATGTAATACATAGAAAGTTATTGTCTGAGCATTATTTGACTGAAGAGATGGCTAGTCCAGGAGTTTAACAGAAAAAGGATTTTGTAACTGACTTGCACTTAATCTTTTCCCATTCAAATGTAGATTATCATCTTCTCTTACTCCATTGTTAGCTGCTGTTGAGTGAGCCCCTACTCATGGACACCCCATGTACAATAGAATGAAATGCTGCTGGGTCCTGCACTACTTTGATAATTGTTGCTACACTCAAGTCCATTGTGTGGCCACCATGTATTTTGAGTGTCTTCCAACCTAGGTGGCTCATCCAGCACTATACTGGGCAATAGACTATCATGATCCATAGGGTTTTCATTGACTAATATTCAGAAGTACATCACTAGGCCTTTATCCCAGTCTGTGTTAGTCTGGAAGCACCATTGAAACCTGTCCATCATGTGTGATCCTGCTGGTATTTGGATTACCTGTGCCATGGTTTCCAGCATCGCAGCAACACGCAAGCCACCACATTAGACAAACTGACAGATGGGTGATGGTCCCCTACCCTGAGTTCTGTCAATTAAGGTGAAAATATTTGGCATGTGAATTGGCCCTTCATGTAGGTCATGACCTGAACAACTCCATCCTTAGTATACTTAAAGTAATAAAAAATCAACTCCTCAAGATATCAAGTGTGTCAGTAAGTGGAATTAATTCTCAATTTTTATTATGGATTGAATTGTGTCCCCCTAAAATATGTGTTGTAAATCCTAAAACTTTATACCTGTGGATGTAATCTCATTTGGAATAAGACTTTGTTATGTTAATGAGACCATAGCAGTGTAGGGTGTGTGGTAAGCCCATCACCTCCGAGATGTAAAAGAGCAGATTAGGCATATAGAGGAAAGCACAAATGGAGGGGAAGGTATATACCACCTGAAGATCACAAAGGCACCAAGGAACAGAAGCTGAAAAGAGACAAGGCCTTCCCCTAGAACCAGGGGAGAAAAAAAGCCTTCCCCTAGAGCCAGTGCCTTGAATTTGGACTTCTAGCCTCCTAAACTGTAAGAAAATACATTTCTTTTCCAGGATTAGTCATAAGGGTGGGTATTTTTCACATGTTTTTATTTTGGTTTGTTTTATTTAGATATAATTTATATACAGTAAAATTAACCCATTTTAGCTTCCTTATAATTTTAAAGGCAATTTGGGTTTCCTCTTCAAAAATGACTTGTCAAGGTGTTTGTCCATTTTTTTATTGAATTGTCTTTTTCTTAAAGTTTTACCAAATTCCTAATTGATGTGGGAATTCTTAGTAGACTATCACAGAGTCTTCTATAATTTCTTGTAAAAGTTTATAATTTTATCTTTTACATGTAAGTCTTTAATGGTTGTGCACAGTGTGAAGCATGGGTCCAATTTCATTTATTTTCTGTTATGATAACCAGTTGCTCCAGCAACATTTATGAGACTCATATTTTTCCCAACCATTCTGCAGTGTGATCTCAGTAATAATAAAATTTTTCATATTTTTATGGGTCTGTTCCCAAGCTCTTTATGTTTTCTCTTGGTCAGTTCTTGATATCTAAAAAAGTAAGACCCAACCTTGTTCTTAATAAGTGCCACCGAAAATACTCTTGGGATTTTGATGGACTTGCATTGAATCTATATCTTCATTAGTTTTCTTAAATGTTATTCAGTAAAAATTAGAAATTTCTCCATACACACTATTCTGGTTATCTATTTTGGTGTAACAAATCACCCCCCAAATCAGTGGCTTAAAACCTTATTATTGTCTCTTGTGTTTTCTGTGGGTCAGGTTTGGGGAAGGGAATTGCTCATCTGGGTAGTTTGGGCTCAAGATCTCTCCTATGGTCTCAGTGAGATGGTGGATGAAGTTGGAAGTGGGGTGGGGGTGGCAAGCTTAAGCAGTGGGGAGATAGCCCTGCATCTCTCTGTCTTCATATAGTCTCAGACTACATAGATGGGTTGGAGTTTCCTTACAAAAAAGGTGATAACTGAGTTCTAGCAGCCAGCATCCTAAGAGACAGGAAAATGGAAATGTCCATTTGTTTGAAAGCTAGGCATGGAATTTGACAAAGTGTCACTTTCACTAGATTCTATTGGTCAAGCAGTTACAAGGCCCAGATTCAAAGGGAAGGGCTACAGATCATGCCTCTCTATAGGAGACATATCAAAGAATTTGGGATCATGTTTTAAACTGCACACCTTTTGTTAGACTGATTTGAAGGAATGTTCTATTTTTAATGCTATTACTAATGGTTTCTTGTTTTAAAATTGTATTTTCTATAGGGCTTGCTATGGGTTGGAACCGACTCAATGGCACCTAACAACAAAGACTGGTTGCTGATGTATAGAAATAGGTATTAATTTTTATATCCAGCTAAACTCTAATTCTTATAATGTATCTTTCAATTCTTTTGAATTTTCTATGTATTAAATCATATAATCTCTACATAGTGGCAAATTTATTTCTTCTTTTCCACACTGGGTATCTTTTATTTATTTACTTTTTATTTTTTATTTTTATATTTTATTGTACTTCAGGTGAAGTCTTACAGAACAAATAG
>NW_004444048.1:1078155-1130165 GCF_000243295.1 Trichechus manatus latirostris | reverse complement strand
ATCCCACTGGTGCAGCTATGAGGTCTGGGAAGTCGCTCTCAGGTGTTGCAGTACAGCCTGGCTAGAAGGCGTAGAGGTATACAACGCCTGGTATTCAGGGATCAGAAAGAGAAGGAAGATATAGAGGGATGAGAAACTGAGCAATGAAGAAAGACAAAAAGGGAAAAAGAGGGAAAAGAAAACAAGAGAAATTTAAAAAAAAAAAAGAACAAGAAAGGCCTCCCAAAAAAACAGAAAAAAAAAAAAAAAAACAATTAAAAAAGAAACGCTCTCAGGGATCCTTCTGCACGTCTGTGGAAGCTGAAGGGGAGTTCCTTGTCACGCTGCTCTGCCTGGCCAGAAAGGGCTCCCAACTCAAGAAAAGGAGAAGAAAACAAACAAACAATTCAAAATGAACAGATGAACAAAAGCCCCGGGATCCCACCAGCGTGGTAGCCCAGACCGGGAAGCAGCTCCACACTTGAATGGAGCTCCCCAGCACCTCAGGAAGAAGGAAAGATGGCACATGGAGCCAGGCACTCAAGCGAAAGGAGGGGGAGGCGGCAAAAGGCAAGCAATAAATCAAAAGAAGCAGAAAAAAAAAAAAAAAAGCAACACCAGCAGCCAACAAATGGCACTCAGGGAGCCAGCCAGTGAGGGCTGGTGTTTCTGGACAAGAGACTGTGTCCGCGGGAAGCAGAGGAGGCCGAGTGTCGGTGATGAAGGGTAGAGAGTGGGAAAGTGTGTATCACAAATTGCCAGCACTCTATAGCCCCTCAGGAAGAAGCAAAGATGGTGCACGGAGCCAGGCACTCGAGTGAAAGGAGGGGGAGGTGGCGAGAGGCAAGTGAGAAATCAAAAGAAGCAGAAAAAAAAAAAAGCAACACTAGCAGCCAACAAATGACACTCAGAGAGCCAGCTAATGTGGGCTGGTGTTTCTAGACAAGAGACTGTATCCGTGGGAAGTGGAGGGGGCTGAGTATGGGTAAAGAAGGTTAGAGAGTGGGAAAGCATATATCACAAATTGCCGGTGCTCTGCAGCCCCTCAGGAAGAAGCAAAGATGGCACATGGAGAGAGGCACTCCAGCGAAAGGAGGGGTAGATAGCTAGAGGCATGGAAGAAATCAAAAGAAGTGGAAAAAAGGAACACCAACAGCCACCAAATGGCACCCAGAGAGCCGCCCGCTTGGGTGTGTGGAATCCAAGCAGCTGGGGCTTCCCGGTCAAGAGCCGGGGCGAAGAGGGGTGGGGGGTGGGAAAGCGCACACCGCAAATTACCGGTTGTTTTGTCTCCCGCTGGACGCTCCATGAGGCTGCTTTCTCGTACCCCCGTTTGCTGGTGTCCGATAGGTGGATCTGCGCTGCGTTAGCTGGTAGGGGACCTCTGCATGAATCTCTCCTCACTCTCCTTTCTCTGTCAGTTTTCTCACTCCATTTGGTGCTTGGCTGAGTTCTGTAATTCTTCATTTGATGTTTTAGGGTTTCAGGATTGTTGTATTCTCTGTTCGGCTTAGTTTTTTGGATCTTTGCTGTGGAGGGACGGCGTGGTGCTTCTGCCTAGAGCGCCATTTTGCCAGAACTCCCGGGTATCTTTTATTTATTGTTCTTGACTTACTGTGGCTACATAGGACCTCCAGTACGCTGTTAATAACACTGAGGAAAGTAAACATTCTTTTCCCTGTGCTCAAAAGAAATGCTTACACATTTTTACAATGAAATATGTGGGTTGTTGTATATTACTTGTAGATTTTTTTTTAAGTTAAAAAAACACCTTCTATTTCTAGTTTGCTAAGATTTTTAAAAATGATGAATGGACCTTGAATTTGATCTCATGTTAAGAGGGATGAAGAAATATTCTTTTCATTTTAAAGATTTCACCTATTGGTCTGTTTCCATTATAATTTATTTCCCACACCTAGACCAAGAATTATCTTCTCTAAATTAAACATGTCTAATTTCTATAGTCACATTTTGCACGTCAGTGTTCTGATCCCTTCACCATCTTTGTTGTTCTCCTCTGAATATACTTATTTGTTCTGTCTTTATCATTACCTTATAAGAACAGGACAAGTCCTCCTCTTTCTGGAAAGCTCTTTTCTTTTACACCCATATAATTTTTGGAAACAATGCTCCTTCCTTCCTTCCTTCTCTTGTTCCTTTCCTCCCTCCTTTCCTCCCTCCTTCCTTCCTTCCTTCCCTTATTCCTTCCTTCCTCCCTCAGTCCCACTTCCCTCTCTCTTTTCCTACCTTCCTTCCTCTCTTCCTTCAATCCTTGTCTTCCTCCCACAAATAACAATTGAAAACTGGCTATGTCCCAGGAATTGTTTTAGGGTGAGGGATGCAGCACAAAAAGTTCCTGTCATCATGGTGCTTACATCTAGTTGCATGTGGTTGACAACTACAAACAAGTAATTAGATAATATGACAGAAAATAAGCGCTATGGGGGAAAAAAGGCAAGATAAAGGGCATAGGTATTTGCTGTATATTCCATTTTATCTAGGTCATCAGGATTGGTATTATTGATGAAATCGGTGTTTGCTCAGAGACCTGAATGAAGAGAGGAGGTGAGTCATGCAAATATTTTTGGGAAGTGTTTGTTATTAGGTGCCATCAAGTTGGTTCTGACTCGTAGTGACCCTATTTACAACAGAACAAAACACTGCCCAGTCCTGCTCCATCTTCACAATCTTTCTTTGAGCCCATTGTTGCAGCCAGTGTGTCAATCCATCTCATTGAGGCTCTTCCTCTTTTTCACTGACTCTCTACTTTACCAAGCATGATGTCCTTCTCCAGGCACTGGTCCCTCCTGATAACATGTCCAAAGTATGTGAGACAAAGTCTCACCATCCTCCCTTCTGAGGAGCATTCTGGCTGTACTTCTTCCAAGACAGATTTGGTTTTTTTTTCCGGCAGTCCATGGTATATTCAATATTCTTCACCAACACCATAATTCAAAGGCATCAATTCTTCTTTGGTCTTTCTTATTTATTGTGCAGCTTTTGTATGTATATGAGGCGACTGAAATACCATGGCTTGGGTCAGGCGCACCTTAGTCCTCAAGGTGACATCTTTGCTTTATAACACTTTTAAGAGGTCTTTTGCAGCAGATTTGCCTGATGAAATGTCATTTGATTTCTTGACTGCTGCTTCCATAGGCATTGATTGTGGATCCAAGTAAAATGAAATCCTTGACAACTTCAGTCTTTTCTCCATTTATCATGATATTGTTTATTGGTCCAGTTGTGAGTATTTTTGTTTTCTTTATGTTGAGGTGTAATCCATACTGAAGGCTGTAGTTTTTCTTTATTCCACATCCTCTTCTGAATCGGGCTTGAATTTCCAGCAGTTCCTTGTCTATATTTTGTTGCAACTGTTTTTTAAATTATTTTCAGCCAAATTTTACTTGTTTGTGATATTAATGATATTGTTCAATAATTTCCACATTCTGTTGGATCATCTTCCTTTGGAATGGGCACAAATATGGATCTCTTCCAGTCAGCTGGCCAGGTAGCTGTCTTCCAAACGAGTGAGCGTTTCCAGCATTGCATCCATTTGTCGAAACATCTCAATTGGTATTCTATCATTTCTTGGAGCCTTGTTTTTCGCCAGTGCCTTCAGTGCAGCTTTGACTTCTTCCTTCAGTACCATTAGTTCTTGATCATATGTCACCTCCTGAAATGTATGAACGTTGACCAATTCTTTTTGTTACAGCGACTCTGTGTATTCTTTCTATCTTCTTTTGATGCTTCTTGCATCGTTTAATATTTTGCCCATACAATCCTTCAATATTGCAACTCAAGGCTTGAATTGTTTCTTCAGTTCTTTCAGCTTGAGGAATGTCGAGTGTGTTCTTCCCTTTTGGTTTTCTAACTCCAGGTCTTTGCACATTTCATTATACTACTTTACTTTTTCTTCTCATGCTGCACTTTGTAATCTTCTGTTCAGCTCTCTTACTTCATTATTTCTTCCATTTGCTTTAGCTGCTCTATGTTCAAGAGCAAGTTTGAAAGTCTCTACTGACATCCATTTTGGTCTTTCTGTCTTTTAAATGACTTTTTATTTTATTCTTGTATGATTTATGATGGAAAGTGTAATCTTGGTAAAAACAAAAAACAAAAAGGAGCCCTGGTTGTCTAACAGTTAAACAATTGGCTGCTAACCAAATAGTTGGTGGTTCAAACCCACCCAGGGGCTCTGTGGGAGAAAGACCTGGCAATCTGCTCTTGTAAAAATTGCAATCTAAAAAACCCTATGGGGCAATTCTACTCTGTCACATGGGGGTCACTATGAGTTGCAATTGACTAGACAGTACCTACTAAAAATAGTCTAGGCAGAGGAAATTGTCAGTGCAAAGACCCTGAGGTGAGATTTTGTCGGATTTATTAGAGGAACCACAGAAATTGAAGTGAGAAGAGAAAGTGGGAAGGAGAGTATTATGTGATGACTAAAGATAGGTAGCAGGAGAGAGAACTTATGTGTAGTCTCACAGGCCATTGTACAGACTTTAGCTTTAACACCTAGAGAGAGATGAAAGACCTTGGCTAATTCTGACCAGAGTGATGAGAAGATATTATTATGGTTGAAAGGATCACTCTGGATGTCGTTTTGGGACTAGATTGAGGGTGGACAATGGTAGAAGTGGTGAGGTCAGTTAGAAGACTATTGTAATAGTCCATGTGAGAGATGATGACGGCTTAGACCATCTCTGATAAGCTTTCTCTGACTTTTCCTGGAAAGATCGATTTCCTTCCCAAGTGGTATTATGAAACTATTTACCTGTATTTTCTCCCCAATTGTTAGGAACTATGTCCAACTCATCTTTTAATAATTCCTTCACTAGAATATCTATTCATTTCACTTCAACCAAAATGACATTTCTAAAGCATAAATCTGTTTAGATATCTCCCCTCCTCAAAACCCTCTAGTATTTCCTCATGTCAGTCAAAATAAAATCTAACCTTCTAACCTTGGCTCCCAAGGCTAAAAAGGATACGGCTCCTGCTTAGCTTTTCAATGCATCTCCCATCAGTGACTCTTTTCTTAGTCCACTATCCTCTTTCTATTCCTGGGACATATCAAGCTAGTTCCCACCTCAGAACAATTGCTAGTTGTTTCTTCAGCCTAGAATACTCATCCCCCGCCCCCCGCCCCAGATTTCTATGTTGCTGCCTTACTATTGTCATTCAGATCTGAACCTAAAGGTCATATTCTCAGAGAGTCTCTCTTGACCACCTTAAGTAGCTTTCCAGTTATTCCTTATCAAATGACTCAGTTTCATCTTCATCATAGCTTTTATATTTTCTAGTTTAGTTACTGCCTGTTTCTCTTCCCACCCTCACCCACCCCTAACCAGAACATAAACGAAGGGAACTTTCGTATCCTGTTAAAGGCCAATCCTTGGTTATAGAAAAATGCCTGACACGTATAATCTATCAATAAATGTTTGCTGAGTAAAATAATAAATTAACAACAATTAAAAAAACCTTTTTATTGAATGCTTATTATGTGCCAGCGATTTTGATAACTACTTTATATAGATTATCTTAATTATTCTTCAAAGATTTTCTTGATCTGGCCCCTGCTTACTTCTTTAGCCTCAACTCTTGTGCCTATTTTTTCTTTATGCTCGTTCTGCCCTTCCTCCTCCTCTCAACCCACTCCCATCTGCCTGAATGCCATTTTCAGCCTAGTAGTTCACCTTAGTTCTTGAATCTGCTATGATTTTTCTGACTTTGGATTATCTTTTGAAAATGATTCCTTCCCTTCTTTATAAACACACTTTTGTCATATACATTTAGACATTATCTCCTTCATTCAGTCAGCTAGCTATTGAACACATGCTGTGTTCCAAGCACTAGGGAGAAAATGGTATGCAATATAGATGTGGTCCTGGTTCCTTGGAGCTTTAAATTCAATGGAGGAGACAGAAAAGAAAAACCCCTCAAACAGATATGTAATTTCATATGGAGACACCTGGTCTCAAGGAAAGATAAAGGGTGTTAGAATCTGATTTCCAGATACGGGCAGTCTAGAAAAGCTTATTGGAGGAAGTGATCGCTCTCCAGAAATCCTTCTCTGACTCTTCAAAAGCTAGTTGGGTGCTCTTCTCTGTATTCTAATAACATGCCATGCTCAGTATCATTATATCATGGTTTTTATATTGCCTATTTATTTGAACAACTAGATACATTGTCTTATTCATTATTCTATCCCAGGACTTAGCACAGGTCCTAGTCCAAAGTGGGTGGGTAGCCAATAAATATTTGTTTGGAAATGTAGTGAATAAATGAAAGCCAATAACATAATAATAATAAAATTAATATTTCTGGAATTAAAGATTGAACACAACAAATTCCACTTATGGGCTCAAGGAGAGTGTAGAGTGAGATTAATTCACATAAACTTCACCCTCCAGTTTAATGTAAACTGAGAATATACTAGGTTTTCTTAGTGACCATGCCCATGGACAGCAATAAAGTTGTAAGCAGGAAAAAAAACCATATGTTATCATTCTACAACACTTACACCAGTAGTTAAAGCAACTGACATATATTTATGAATAATTTTATTTTCCGCTTTGAAAGTGTAACTTGGCTTATAGGACGTGCTGAACTGAAAATTTCATATATTTTCCTGTTTTACATGTCAACTTTTATATTGTTTAAAATATTTTTTCATGCTTAATTTATTCTTCATTTGGATAATGCTAATGGGCTGTTACTGACTAGTGTCTCTAGTTCAGTTCATCGCACACTGGGCAGGATTCATAAAATGCTCCAGCTGAAATTGGTAGTGGTTTGGAGGCAGAGAGCCAATTTTATCAAAAGGATAATGGCTAAATATATTTTGTTTTGTTTTTCGAATTTTAATGACTGAATGGAAGAATTATTCATTATTTATCTATTTTTGAATTTTATCAAATAGTTCTAGTGGTAATTACCCTATCTCTGTATTTATAGAAAAGTGGCACATTATCAAGATAATAGCCCCAATTCCATATTTATGAAGTATCTGTTAAAATTATAAATATAGATACATGGAACCATTTTGATTAACGCCAAGGAAAGCCACTTATAGGTTAAAAATGGGGGGAAAACTACAACTAGCTAGCACCTTTGGAGAAATTAGTATTCTGTATCTGAGTCACATTTGGTGAAAAAAAATTATTCTTCTTTAGAAATGAAGTTTATTTTAAAGGGAAATGTTCACTTATCCTTATTAATCAATAATATAAAAGTAAAAAAAGTACAATAGGTATTTCATTATACTTTATATTGCAGAATAAATTACATTAACTTCATGTTTTTTTGGTATAAAAAAAGGCTAAATTAAATTGTGGATAAAGATGTCAGTGATTTTCTATATCTCAACTTTTAGTTTTCATATTTCTGAAAATTCTTATTGGTACTTTTTCCTTTAAAGAGAAACACCAAGAGAACACTATTTGCATAGAGAAGGAATTTAAAAAACAATAAAAAAGAATTAAAATTGATTTTTAAAGGATAATGGTTTAGAAATACTGAATGTAGAATAATAAATTTCTAAAATATTCAAAATTATCTGCATTAAAAATAAAATTACATGAAACTATTCATGTTTGTAAAAATGGCATGGGGACAGTGTCTGACCTCCTCTAACTTCACAAGGGAAATGAAAATCAAGATCAACAGCCCAAGGCTGATTCCCATGAGGCAGAGGTCAGACATGCCTCCTCTCTCCATCATCTTTACCAATTCTGATAACCAACTGTCCCTTCCATGGCACTCTCTACTTCTCTGCTGGGTTCAATAATTCATTGAAATGGCCACACAGAACTCACAGATAATACTCATGATTAGGGGTTGATTAGGGAAGTAACAGGTTATAATTCAGGCGCAGGAACACGCAGGATATAGTTCTTCTCATCAGGACAGCTTCTTTCCAGCCATGCTCGCAGGCACACCTCTCTGGCCCTAGGCCTCTGCCCTGCTCGGGAAAGTGTTACAAAGCTCTTTTAGCCCCTGCCAATAAGTCCCCAGAGGCCCACGGCACTCCGCTTTCTCACTCTGTGGGCTGGGAAGCCTGCCACTACTTCTCGCCATCTTCAAAGTTATAGCTCTCTCTCTCTCTCTCTGTCTCCTGGTTCCAGGAGCTTCTCAGCGCAGGAATCTTGGGTCCAAAGGACATGCTCTCCACTCCTGGCTGTTCTTCCTTGGTGATGGTAGGGTCCTTTTCCTTGTGCCTCGCGGATGGCTCACCTCAAGTCCAGCAGGATGGCAAAACTGACCAATCCCCCTGTTAGGCCACAATTACACTATCTGCATAGTCCCACCCAATTACTTGGATGGGAGGTACAAGACCATGGAGAGAAAAGCAAGACAAAAGTGATCCATCGCACTACAGTATTACTTTAAATTTGTAGATATTTGCAAATTGGAAGTTGAGAACTTTACAAAATTATATATTAACTTTTTTTGCTTAAATTTGGCAGATTTAGGTAATACAGAAGTCTTCTATATATATATATATGTATGTGTGTATATAAGAGTATGTGTGTGTATAGTTCTTTTTCCACTAATTAAAAATAGAATGAGTCAGAAATAAATTGTTTTTTCCCCAAAAAACGAATGAAATTGTATTTCACTTCAACTCCAATATCTAGATTTTGACACACAGGCAGACAGGGATTCCAACAAGTCCAACAGGTTAAGCCCTGACAACAATTTTCCCTACTTAGGGATTGGTCTATTGAAGGTGTGTTTGCCTGTTGCTCCCAGAAAAGTGAAAACAAAACCCAAACCCGTGGCCATCAAGTCCATTCTGACTCATAGCGACCCTATAGGACAGAGGAGAACTGCCCCATAGAGTTTCCAAGGAGTGCCTGTGGGTTTGAACGGCTGACCTTTTGGTTAGCGGCCATAGCTCTTAACCACTACGTCACCGGGGTTTCCCCCAGAAAAGCAAGAACCACTGAATTCCTGCAATTTGACATCTAAATATGGACTTCAAAAATTTAACAAAAGGAATAAATTGAGAAGAACTGAACACTTAACTCTTACGGAATTCATGAACAGTTTACTCAACATATTCTTAAACGACAAATACCAGTAACTATCAATCCCTATCTGCTAGGGTATTAATAAAGAAACCCTTAGTTCAGAGTGTCCTGGGTAGTGTCTGTTGGAATTCTGGTCTAGGTCTTTCTTTATTTCCGTTGTTCTGTCTCATACTCTGATCTGATTCTGTATTCTATGATATGCACATCCTAATCTGGCAATAGACGTGTATCAGTGCTCATATACTAATTGCACAGGTGCTTGTAATAAAACTTTTGTGTTTAAATGTCTTATTAAAATTTTAAATACTCTTTAACTTAAAAAACGTTGCAATATAGTGCAAAGATCGTTTTTTCATACCATTTATGTATAAATTGTCAACCCCCCATTACCCTTGAATACTTTAGTATTTCCTACAGATACAGAATTCTTCTACATAACCACAATACTCATTACCATCAAGTTGATTTCAACTTATCGCAGCCTATAGGACAGAGTAGAACTGCCCCATAGAGTTTCCAAGGTTGTAATCTTTATGGAAGCAGATTGCCACATCTTTCTCCTTCGGAGTGGTTAGTGGGTTTGAACAGCCAACCATTCAGTTAGCAGCCGAGTGCTTAACCATTGCACCACCAGGGCTCCTTACAACCACAATACTAAAACCAAATCCCATTGCCATCCAGTCAATTCTGACTCATAGCGACCCTATAGGACAGGGTCCTACACAGTTTCCAAGGAACAGCTGGTGGATTTGAACTGTCATCCTTTTGGTTAGCAGCCTAACGCTTAACCACTGTGCTGCCAGGGCTCCCACTGCACCACCAATCAGGAAAAAAATACTGATACATTATTGTCATTTAATTCTCACCCCATTCAAGATTTTCCACTTCCCCAATAACGTCTTTTATGGCAAAAAGCTTCAATTCAGAATCTCAAGTTGCACTTATTTGTCATGTTAAACAGTCCTCTTTATCCTGAAACAGTTTCTCAGTCTTTCATAGCTGTGACACTTTTGAAGACAAAAGGTCAGTTATTTTGTAGACTATTTCTCAAATTGAGGTTGTCTGATGTTTCTTACTGATTAGAAATAAATTATGCATATTTGAGAAGAAAATCACAAAAACGATGCTATGTTTTTATTCCATCCTATCTAACAGGCTCACTATTGATGATGTTTAGTTAAATCCCTTGTTTTACATGGTGTCTGCCACGCTTCTCCACTGTAAAGTTCCTTATTGCCTTTTTAAGTAATAATTCTTTTGTGGGAAGGTACTTTAAAACTATGTAATATCTCGTTCCTCATTAACATTTATCCATTTATATCTTTTCAGTTTATTCTTTCATTTATAATTGTGTGGACTCGTGGTTGTAATTTTTTTCAGTGGGTTATAATTTGTTAGTACCATTATTTATTTTGATTTTAGACTGTCCAAGATTTGATAAGTAGCAAGCTGACCTCTATGTCCTTTTGGTATGTTCCCATCATTCTTTGAGAATAAGATGTTAGACTTATCTTGTACTTTGGTTGCCCTAGTCCTGGAATAAATAATTTCTCCAAAGATATCTGGTTTTTTTTAGCAGAGAATGCTATTTAGAAGCCAAGATATGGGCAATAGCTGTGTTTATTTTTATTGAACGTTGCTTCTCCCAGGTCCTTTCAGGGCACAAAGCTAAAGAATATATGATACATACACGCATTTATGCCTAGATTGATACTATCTATCTATCTATCTACCATTTATCTGTCTATCTATCTAGCCATCCATCCATCCATCCATCTATCCATCTATCTTCCTATCTATCTTCTGTCTTGATAACCATGTACTCACAGATACCTATAATTCAATTCCAAACCACAACGTTAAATATTTGTAACACCCTTCTCCAACAACAAAAAACCTCACTCCCCTTTTCATTCAAATATTTACTTCTTTGCTCAATCCCCAGTATATAACTACTCTTCTCTCTGTGGCCAGCCCCTCCCCTGTATGCAAGTCCTCCTTACGCTGTGCCAGATCATCCTCTGTATGGACACCCTCCCTAACTTGCTTGGACTCTGAAACTCCATGCCAGGACAACTCCCAGGCATGGATGTCTTCTTCTTTCTGTTTGGGGTCCAACACACTGTGCTAGGCCACCCACTACTGCCAAAATGTCCCTCTCACCCCATTTGGGCTCCAAGAAACCACTCTGGGCTCCCAGGGCTCCCACCTCTATTGCCCCAGGACAGGCACCTGCCTTGTTCTGAGCCACCTAATAGCTTTAGGGTTGACCTGTTCAGAAAGGGAAGGAAAGAGGAAGAGCTATAATACCTTTTTTTTTTTAAAGTATGGAGACCATCTGCCTCATACTATATAAACTTCTCTAACATTATTCCAAATTTTATATGTATTTCTGTCTTATTTAGGGCTGAAAAGAGCAACGTGAATGCAGGTAATTATGAACAAAGGCATTTTTTTCCAATGTGAATATGCTCACAAAATGGCCTTCGTAAAATATTCAACTATCAAATACTTGCATATTCCCTCCAAGGGTGAAGTAGAAGGCATGTTGCTGTTAAGCATTCCTCACTTTCAATGAGAAAGACATAACTTATGGGCTGCAGGCTGCCTAGAAAGTCCTCCTGCAATTATTCAGAAGTACTCTCTTTTAGATTGTTTCTTAGCTTCACCTGGAGAAAAGCACCCTAGTTTAACAGCTAAACTTAACAAAAATGTCTATGGCTTCGCTGGGGTTTTACTAGTTATCTATCTGAGTAGAAAACCAGTTGCCATTGAGTCAATTCCAACTCACGGCCACTCCATGTGTGTCAGAGTAAAACTGTGCTCCATAGGGTTTTCACTAGCTTATGTTTTTGGAAATAGATTGCCAGGCATGTCTTCTGAGGTACTTGGATGGTGCACACGGTTAAGCACTTGCCTACTAGCTGAAAGGTTGGCGGTTCAAGCACACCCAAAAGCTCCTCAGAAGACAGCCTTGGCAAACTGCTTCCAAAATATCACAGCCTTGAAAACCCTATGGAGCAGTTCTACCCTGCACTCTTGGGGTTACCATGAGTCGGAATGACTTGAGAGCAATGAACAATATTTGAATACAGGGTAGTATTAAAGAGGTTCAAATCTGTCAGACAGACATGTATTCATCATGTGTCTCTACCACTTACTAGCTGTGTGACTTCGGGAGAGATACTCAACCTTTCCAAGACTCAATTTACTTGGCTATAAAATGGGAATGATCATCCTATCCACCTAACAGGATTAAATGAAGTAATGTATACAAAGCATTTAGTGTCTTAAGAGTAAGAAAATAATAGTGTTATTGATTGTTACCATTGATATTGTAATTGTCATAATTCAAGTATTGTTTTATCCTCTAACTAATTAGGAACAAAGATATCAAAATTATTTTTCCTTATTTGAATAAGTCCATTAATCTTAATGAATAACTTCTACTGCTCATCCTATCAATAAAATGGAGGCTCTCAATGGGTTTCAACAACATGATTATTTGATGTTAACTACACATAAAAGTTTAGAAATAGTAACAAAGAACACTCCTCACAAAATTGAAATTCAAAAGAGCATTTAGATATGTTCTATATCAAAGACTCACATTGGCTTCTACCCAAGATTTTAGCTAGATTTACCTAAACAGATATCCAAAGGGAATACTGTCAGCTTACTTCAGCCCACATCAGCTCTGCTGCTTCAACCTTTCTTAGAATGGAGGCCATAGCAGGAAGGGCGGGTACAATATTCAATCCTTAGATAAAGTAACTGATGAGAGGAAATCAATTCACGAGGGTGCATCTGTTGTGGCAAATTTAATTTCACATAGATAATAGCAACTTAAAAAATTCTTGAGTCCTCACTACTGTCTTCCACAACAAACGCCCTCAGTAGGCCAGTTGTAATAGTTTTATCATAGACGCATGTAAAAAAAATTAAGTTACTTAAAGCATGAAACAATTCATTACAGGAAAAGAAATCCACTTTTAACATAAAGTCTATCTTATGCCCATATGGTTTACCTTTTTTTTTTTTTTTGAGGTTTGGGATTCCATGGGATTCCACCCACCCAGCAAACTTTGGAAAAGAGGAAAGTTTATATATAATTTGTTACTTACTTACTCTGACGCATGTAAAAGTTACAGGGTAAATTTAGATAGCTGTTTTGCCCACCTTGCAGTCTGTAAGCAAATCTGTTTGTGAGCAATTCCATTCAAAGTCTAGCATTTGCCTTGAGAATACAGGGATTGTATTTGGCTTCCAGAGATCCTAGACTCTGCTTCATCCACTATGCATGCCGAGAATATTTTGTGGTGGGATAATACAGATTGCAACCGATGTGATGGCCACTCACTTTTCCAGTTCCTGACTATGGTTGACATGGATAATATAATGGATAATATAATTGAAATAAATACCAGTAATACCAGTATTATTTAGATATTGAAATGTTTTTAATGATTAAAAATCAAATTCAGTCTCTAAGACAATCATAGAAACACGGAAGAAAAACAAAGCGTACATAACAAAATAAAAGAGATGTGTACAGCAATATTTGCATTTCTCAATCATATTTTGAGAAATGTTGATAACTTGTATGCCAAGGTAATAGAGAATACTGTCTCAATTTGCCTGGGATGGAGGGATTTCCCAATACATGGGACTTCCAGTAATTAACCAGGATGTTTTAGGCAAACCAGGTTGGTAACACAGTTAACATAAAGAACTTGGCTTAGTTTGGGGGATGGATGGATAAAAGGCTGCCACACACTCCTTTATTCCAACTAGCAAACCCATAAAATATAACCTATTGGACATTATAGGGCATTTACTACAGATATAGGAGGCATTAGGTGGTTCAGTGATAGAATATTACCTTCCATGTGAGAGATGTGGGTTCATTTCCTGGACAATGCATACACAGCCACCACCGATCTGCCAGTGGAGGTACGCAAGTTGCTATAATGCTGAACAGGTTTCAGTGTAGCTTCTGGACTAAGATGGACTAGGGAAAAAGGCCTGGTGATCTACTTCTGAAAATGAATCAGTGAAAATCGTATGGATCACAAGGGTTTGATCTGCAAGTGATCATGGGGATGGCACAGGATTGGGCAGTGTTTTCTTCCATTGTGCATGGGGTCACCATGAGTCTGGGGTCGACTTGACAGCAGCTAACAACAGCAACAACAACAACAACAAATACAGACTTGTTTGCCAGAAGAAGTTAGCAGGAAGTTAAATTAAGGAAAATTAGCAAGCAACGTAAGACACACAACAGACATCACAGTAACTACAAGTCTGGTAGTGTTTTAATATCCAACTTGGAGTATTACTCAATCACTTTCCATCACCTGAGGGTATTGCTCCATGTAAGAATCACTGGAGTCTGAGGCACCATCCTCAGACCCCTCAGATCCCCTCAGCTACCACTGCTTTGTCTTGGTGGCATTATGTTGCCTTGGGCACCTCTGTGATTCCTACCGGCCAGCTGGGTCCCAACCTTCTTTTGGAAAACATGTCCTCTTCTCCAGTCAACCTTGGCACCCTTGGCTTTATTAGGAAGAGAACTCAGAAATTTGCTTTTTATTCATTCAATCATTCATTTTACAAATATTTATTAAGCATCTACTATATGCCAGACCCCGTGTAAGGTGCTAAGGATATGACTGTGGACTGTCCAACATAGTCTCTGCCATCATTGAGCTTTTATTCTAAAGAACAATATAAACAATAAATGGGCTTAACCTAAATGACCCCAAATGGCATTAGCTTGTGTGTACAAATGTTATCACATTAGCATTAAATGATCAGATTTCCCATTGCCCCTGTAGACTCATTACCCACTCTTGTCTACCCTGCTCTCTACCCTGGATGCTGATCCATCTGTATTAAGTCAATAGTTTCCATGCCCTCTACCTTCTGCTTCTCCAGCACCCACACCTTTGTAAATACTACCTTTGCAAACAAACGCTGCATGCACTCTCCTATTTGAGATGTGTGCCATCTGTTTCCTGTAGGCGCCTTGACTAATACACAAAATATCTCCCTTCTATTTCTTGGGAACATCTCACAAGCTTTCAAAACCATATTCATGCCCTTTGAGCTGCTGTTCTCCTACCAGGCTCCTTTCGGCATCTCTAGTGCCCGCTGGGTATTTGGGACATCTGCTTTCTCCCACTGGTGTCCTACCACTTCCATACCCACCACTCCACCCAAGGCATTCAAAGCTGCAAACCACTCAAAGTGTCAAACCAGCATTGTATGACCTTGAGTCAAGGGCTAACTTCCAGAAGGCACTGTTCCTAGGGCCAACAATATGTTTAGAGGCCCATGAAAATCCTTTAATTTCTTTGAAAATCAGAAGAAAAATGAGAACTTCTAGATTTTAAAAAATGTTTTAATGTATATTATTAATACATTCATCTTTATGCCAACACAGTCTATATATATATATGTATGTATATCTTCTTTTTTAGGGGGGGGACTGTGTAGGAAGGGGCCCATGAAGACAAAATTTCCTAGAGCCCACAAAATTCATAATGCAGCCATGCCTTTGGGCATCAAAACCCCTGCATGAATCCTGACAAAGAGCTGGATGTTATAATACACCCTCCTTTTAGTTTCCTACTCTTAGCCAAGCATTACACACTCTTCTTTTTCTCATTCCTCAGCAGAAAATCACCTATGCTCAACTCATGCATTAAGATATCTTGCAGGCTGCTATGGATTGAATTGTGTCCCCCCAAAATAATGTGTGTCAGCTGGGCTAATCCATGATACCCAGTATTGTGTGATTGTCTACCATTTTATCATCTGATGTGATTTTCCTACATGCTGTAAATCCTACCTCTATGATATTAATGAGGTAGGATTAATGGCAGTTATGTTAATGAGGCAGGACTCAATCTACAAGATTAGGTTGTGTCTTAAATCAATCTCTTTTGAGGTATAAAAGACAGAAGCAAACAGAGAGACATTGGGACATCATACCACCAAGAAAGCAGCTTTGGGAGCAGAGCACATCCTCTGGACCTGGGGTTCCTGCAAGGAGAAGCTCCCAGACCAGGGAAAGATTGACGACAAGGACCTTCTTCTAGAGCCGACAGAGAAAACCTTCCCCTGGAGCTGACACCCTGAACATGGACTTTCAGCCTTCTAGACTGTGAGAGAATAAATTTCTCTTTGTTAAGGTCATCCACTTGTGATATTTCTGTTATAGCAGCACTAGATAACTAAGACACAGGCTTACCAGTTATAACAGTTCATTCAGCCAAGTCTGAATAACAAGTACAACTTAATATGAAAGGAGTTGCATGATTGCTGAAGTTCACAGGTGCTCTGGAATCATCAAACCCAGAGTCTGGGGGATCAGGAAGGCAGGAAGAATTATCTTCTAAGTTGAGATGTATACTATGGGTAGGATATGGGTCAAGGAAAAGAAACCAAGCAGAAGGAAGGGTGAATGTGAACTTCCACAATGAATGAGAGCAAGGTGAGCTGAGGATCTCTAAAAGTGGGGAAACATTGGGTTGAAGAGGTAGGGCCAACTTATGAAAGACCTCTGAATTAGTTTGGACTTTAACCTGAGTTAAAGTTGAGAAACCAGTTAGTTTTGCATTTTAGAAAGATAACTCTGGATACGTTTTTGTTATTGTTAGTTGCCATTCAGTCAGCCCTGATTCATGGTCACCTTATGGATAACAGAATGAAATGTTGCCCAGCCCTGAGCCATCTTCATGATTATTGGTATGGTTGAGTTCATTGTTGCAACTATTGTGTAATGCCTTCCAAACTAGGGGACTCATCTTCCAGCACCGGACAATATTCTGTTGTTATCTATAAGGTTTTCCTTGCCTAATTTTGAAGTAGATCTCCATACCTTTCTTCCTAGTTTTGTCTTAGTCTGGAAGCTCCGCTGAAGCTTGTCCACCGTGAGTGATTCTGCTGGTAAATACTGGTGGCATAGCTTCCATCATCACAGCATCAGACCATAGTATGACAAACTGACAGACAAGTGATGAGGATATATTATAGAGAACCAATAAGAATAGGAGCAAGAGTGGACATGAGGAGAGTAGACAAAGTTGCTACAAGAGAAGGTAAGTTAATTGTCTGAACTCAGTAATGGCAGAAGAATCACCTGATGCTTAGGAGAGAAAATCAGTAGAAATTGGTAATTTATTAAAAGGAAAAATTGAGGGAGAAAGGAGTTTTCATTCCACTCACACTTACTAGGAAATCTTAGAGACTCTGGAGCAAAAACAGGTTTACAGGCTGGTGAGGATGAGAATGGACAGAGGATCACTTCTGTTTCTCTAGGCAAAGGTTTTCTATCCTTGAGCTTTAATTCACTCATTCAGTAAGTATTTTTGAGTATCTACTATGTGACAAGCATCCAGAATACAATAAAGAATCAAGGCAAATGAGATTCCTGCTTTTTGGAGCTTACGGTATAGTGGGAGAAAGAAATAGTAATAAAATATAAAATTTCCACTATTGTAGGAGGTACAAAAGATGGGTACATGGCCTATGACAATGTATTGTAGGGGGATTTACAATAGTTAAGACAGTAAGTGAAGATATTTTTAGTAAAGTGATTGTTGAGCTGAGATATGAAGAATATATATGTGTTAGCAATGCAAAGAGAGGGAGGAGGCATTTCCAAACAGAACACTGTGTGTAAAGTTTTGGTATAAAGATAGAGCACGACGCATTCACGAAACTGACAGACAGTTAGTGTGACAAGCTCACAAACCTTAGGGGGAAACATAATACAATGACACTACAGTGGTAAACAGAAGCAAGACCAGTTAGGGCATCCAAGGTAATAGTAAAGTTTTGTTTTTCACATTTGCCTTAAGCACTGGTAAGGATAGTTGTTGTTTTTGTTAGGTGCTGTCGAGTCAGATCCGATTTACAGAGACCCTATGATCAACAGAACAAAGCACTGCCTGCTGCTGTGTCGTCGTCACAATCATTGCTATGCTTGAGCACTTCACTGCAGCCACTGTGTCCATTCATCTCTTTCACTGACCCTCTACTTTAAAAAACCAAAAACCTATCACCATGGTGTAGATTCCGACTCATAGCTACCCTATAGGATAGAGTAGAACTGCCCACAGGGATTCTAAGGAGCAGCTAGTGGATTGGAACTGCCAACCTTTTGGTTAGCAGCTGAGCTCTTAACCGTGGCTTTTTATCCTCTACCAAGCATGACGACCTTCTCTAGGGATTGGTCACTCCTGATAACACATCCAAAGTAATTGAGATGAAGTCTCACCATCCTCACTAATAAGGAGCATTCTGGCTGTACTTCTTCCAAGACAGGCTTGTTCATTCTTCTGGAAGTCCGTGGTATATTCAATATTCTTTGCCTGGCTCAGTGGTTAAGCATTTGGCTGCGAACCAAAAGGTCAGCAGTTTGAATCCACCAGCTGCTCCTTGGAAATCCTGTGGGGCAGTTCTACTCTGTCGTATAGGTCACTATGAGTCGGAATCACCTTGACAGCAACTGGTTTGGTTTTTCCTTGGTTTTGCCAACACTATAATTCAAAAGAATCAATTCTTCTTTTGTCTTCCTTATTCATTGTCCGGCTTTCGCTTGAATATGGGGCAATTGAAAATACCAGGCTTGGGTCAGGCTCGCCTTAGTCCTTGAAGTGACATCTTTGCTTTTTAACTCTTTAAAGAGGTCTTTTGCAGCAGATTTGCCTGATGTAATACATCCTTTGATGTCTTGACTGCTGTTTCCATGGGTGTTGACTGTGGATCCAAGTAAAATGAAATCCTTGACAACTTCGATCTTTTCTCTATTTATTAGGATGTTGCTCATTGATCCAGTTGTGAGGATTTTTGTTTTCACTATGTTGAGGTGTAATACATACTGAAGGCTGTAATCTTTGATTTTTGTCAGTAAGTGCTTCAAATCCTCTTGACTTTCAGCAAGCAAGGTTCTGTCATCTGCAATATCGAAGGTTGTTAATGAATTTTCTTTCAATCTTGATGTTGCGTTCTTCTTCATATAGTCCAACTTCTCAGATTATTTGCTCAGCATACAGATTGAATAAGTATGATGAAAGGATACAACCCTTATGCGCACCTTTAATGATTTTAAACACCCCCAGTATCCTATTATTCTGTTCAAAAGACTACTCTTGTTCTATGTACAGGTTCCCCAGAAGCACAATTAAGTGTTCTGGAATTCCCATTCTTCCCAGTGTTATCCATAATTCGTTATGATCCCACACAGTCGAATGCCTTGCGGAGTCAATAAAACACAGGTAAACATATTTCAGGTATTCTCTGCTTTCAGCCAAAATCCACCTGACATCAGCAATGATATCCCTTGTTTCACGTCCTCTTCTGAATCTGGCTTGACTTTCTGGCGGTTCCCTGCAGATGTACTGCTGCAACCACTTTTGAATTAATCTTCTGCAAAATTTTACTTGCATAACATATTAATGATATTGTTTGCTACTTTCCACATTTTGTTGGATTACCTTTCTTTGGAATAGGCACAATTATGGATCTCTTCCAGTCGGTTGGTCACTGTCTTAGTTATCTAGTGCTGCTATAACAGAAATACCATAAATGGATGGCTTTAACAAACAGAAATTTATTCTCTCAAGTTTAGGAGGCTAGAAATCTGAATTAAGGGTGCCAGCTCCAGGGGAAGTCTTTTTCTTTCTGTTGGTTCTGGGGGATGGTCCTTGTCAGCAATCTTCTCCTGGTCTAGAAGATTCTCAGCCTAGGGACCCCAAGTCCAAAGGATACATTCTGCCCCTGGCTCTTTTTGCTTGGTGGTAATGAGGTCCCTCTCCTCTCCGCTCGCTTCTCTCTTATATATCTCAAAAGATATTGATGCAGGATACATCCTAATCCTGTAGATTGTGTTCTTTCTCATTAACATAACTGCCTCTAATCGTGCCTCATTAACATCATAGAGATTAGGATTTACAACACATAGAAGAATTACATCAGATCACAAAATTGAGGACAACCATACAGTGCTGGGAATCATGGCTTAGCCAAGTTGACACAGATTTTGGGGGGGACAAAATTCAATCCATAACAACCAGGTAGCTCTCTTCCAAATTTCTTGGCATACATAAGTGAGCACCTCCATTGCTGCATCCATTTGTTGAAACGTCTCAATTGGTATTCAGTTCCTGGAGTCTTGTTTTTCACCAATGCCTTCAATGCAGCTTGGACTTCTTCCTTCAGTACCATTGGTTCTTGTTCATATGCTACCTCTTGAAATGGTTGAACATTGACCAATTCTTTTTAGTACAATGATTCTGTGTATTCGTTCTGTCTTCTCTTGATGCTTCTTGCATCATTCAATATTTTGCCCATATCTCGAGGCTTGAATTTTTCCTTCAACTTTTTAAGCTTGAGAAATGCCAAGCGTGTTCTTCCCCTTTGATTCTATAACTTCAGGTCTTTGCACATGTCATTATAATACCTTACTTCGTCTCCTCAAGCCACCCTTTGAAATCTTCTGTTCAGCTCTTTTACTTCATCATTTCTTCCACTCATTTTAGCTGCTATATGTTTAAGAGCAAGTTTCGGAGTCTCTTCTGACATCCATTTTGGTTTTTTTCTTTCCTGTCCTTTTGCTTTCTTCATGTATGATGCCCTTGATGTCATCCCACAACTCGTCTGGTTTTCAGTCATTAATGTTCAATGTGTCAAATCTATTCTTGAGATGGTCTCTAAATTCAGGTGGGATATACTCAGGGTCGTATTTTGACTGTCATGGACTTGTTCTAACTTTCTTCAGCTTCAACTTGAACTTGGATAGGAGCAATTGATGGTCTGTTCTGCAGTCAGCCCCTGGCCTTGTTCTGACCGATAATATTGAGCTTCTCCATCGTCCTTTTCCACAGATGTAGTTGATTTGATTCCTGTCTATTCCCTCTGGCAAGGTCCACATGTAGAGTCGCCATTTGCATTGTTGAAAAAAGGTATTTGCAATGCATAGGCAGTTTTTCTTGAAAAATTCTATCATGCAGTCTCCAGCCTCCTTTCTATCACTAACGCCATATTTTCCAACTACTGATGGTTCTTCTTTGTTTCCAAATTTTGCACTCCAATCACCAGTAATTATCAATGCATCTTGATTGCATGTTTGATCAATTTCAGACTGTCGAATTTGGTAAAAGTCTTCAATTTCTTCATCTTTGGCATTAGTGGTTGGTGGATAACTTGAATAATAGTTGTATTTACTGTTCTTCCTTGTAGGTGTATGGATATTATCCTATCACTGATAGCGTTGTACTTCAAGACAGATCTCAAAATGTTCTTTCTGAAGATGAATGTAACACCATTTCTTTTCAGTTTTTCATTTCCAGCATAGTAGACCATATGATTGTCTGATTTGAAATGGCCAATACCAGTCCATTTCAGGTCACTAATGCCTAGGATATTGGTGTTTATGCATTCTATTTCATTTTTTATGACTTCCAAATTTCCTGGATTCATACTTCATACATTCCATATTCTAATTATTAATGGATGTTTGCAGCTGTTTCTTCTCATTTTGAGGTGTGCCACATCAGCAAATGCAGGTCCCTAAAGTTTGACCCTATCCACATCATTAAGGTCAAGTCTACTTTGAGGAGGCAGCTCTTCCTGAGTCATATTTTGACTACCTTACAACCTGAAGGACTCATTCTGGCACTATATCAGACAATGTTCTGCTGCTATTCATAAGGTTTTCACTGGTCAGTTTTTTCAGAAGTAGGCAAGCCAGGTCCTTCTTCCTAGTTTGTCTTCCTCACGGACTACTAGGGGTAGGGATACTACCATTTTTGCATTTTTAAAACTCTCTTTGACTGCAGGATAAGAATAAACATGAAAGCTGATGAGTTGACAGAGGATGTTCATAAGTAAGTTATTGCAGAGGTCTAGGCAAGAAAAGATAATAGCTTTGCCTGTGTAATGGTGCTGGAGGTAGAGGAATGTTGACAGATTTGAGAAGTAAATTAAGCAGCACTTGGTGATGAATCAATTCTGGGTAGTGAGCTAGAGGAGGTGGTCAGTGATGATACCTCACATCGAGAGGCGTGCCGTGCATTGAGATAAGGAACACGGGGAGTGAGTCAGATGGATATAGATAAGGACGGGAGGTTGGGGGAAATGGAATGTTCAGTTTCAGGCAGGTTGAGACTGTGGTGACCTTCGGAATCCAAGGGAAGGTATCTAGTGTGTTACTCGTTCTTGTAATACAGCACTTTCAACTCTGTCCGTAATCAGAGCAATAATCCTCGGAGGACACATTCCATGTTTTTCTCTGTCATAAGGGAGTTGTCTCATAGCTTTTTCAAACATTTGAAACTGTAGTTCTTGGCCACTAATAAAGTCAGCTTGCCCCTGGGGAGACTGTCAATAATTCTACTCTATAAGAATGATGGACAAACTCTTCCCTCCTCTGGGCCCTTCAACCTAGCTTTAGCTCAGTTAATCTCTCATCCAGCATCCCCAAGGAAGAAAGCTTCCAAAGGTAATGTGCTATCTGTGCCTGGACCTTACTTTCAACATTTACTAACCCTTCAATGGCTTCCCATTGCACTGCCAATAAAATCCAAGCTCCATCAAGACGCTTTGTGATTTGTTCTTGCCTGACCCTTAGGCCTTTCTGCACTCTACGCCTCTTGCTCACTTAGTTTGGTTGTACTAATCTATATTCAAGAAGCCCTGGTGGCACAGGGCTTAAGAGCTCGGCTGCTAACTGAAAGACTGGTGGCTCTAATGCACCAGTCATTCTGCAGGAGAACGATGCGTCAGTCTGCTTCTGTAAAGATTTACCGCCTTGGAAACATATGGGGCAGCCCTACTCTGTCCTACAGAGTTACTCTGAGTTGGAATCGACTTGATGGAAGTGGAATTTTGACTTTTGACACAAATTTTCAAATGGTCCACTGTGATGTTGATAATCACTCAGCCCTCTTTTGATGCAATAATTTATATCATTAGAAGACAAATTATTCCACAAAGCAGGATCTGTATATTTCTGTTGCTTCTAGGGTCTGCAGATATGACAATTTCAAATTCTAAAATAGTTTCACTGCCTACACTACTATTAACTTTTTTTACTACAGCAAGGAATGGATGCAGAATTTGGAACAAATTCTGTTACATTCATATTGCTGTCAGTAATTTCAGCACTAGCAGTACTATTACAACGATTTGCACCCATAAAACTCAAGCATTCAGCAGAAGTCTCTTCTGATTCATTACATTTTAAAAAGGAAGTTAAGTTTGGAATTGTCTTTAGGGATTCACAAATCCTTTTCTTTTATCTTCTGTGAGCTTTCGCTTTTGCGCTCCACTTAGTTGTTGCCATTTCATTTTACCTGGAGCTGGTATCAATTTCATTTAATGTTCTTCCAGTTCCCTTCCACTGTGGCGCTTGCTTTTCCCTGTGTTTTGTCTGCTTGGCATCTATGGGTCTTGGCTTTGAACAATTAATGCCCCTGTTTTGTTGATGCCCTAAGCATATTCTTACCCTGCTTTTTGGGTAATCCGTCCCCGCCTGTAAGCATTAGGAAAAGCTCCACGGGAAGGTAACATTTAATTTGAAGACGAGCAGGAGTTCACTGGATGGAAAAGGAGAGGAAGAGTGTGCAGACAGAGGTACAGCTCGGGCAAAGGTCGCGAGGTGTGAAAAAACATGATGTTTTTTGGACAACGGTGAAAAGTCTAGTCTGTCTGAAGATGGGCTAGAAGGGAAGGAACAGAGATAAGACTGGTAAGGGGTGTGGTAACAGACTAGAAAAATCATGCTGTTTTATTTAGCCTTCATCCAACAAGCAATGGCAAATAATTGCAGATTTCTAAGTCAGGGAATAATGTCTTCAGGCTACGGTTCAATAAGATTATCCTGATAGCAGGCTTGGAAGGAGGAAGGGTTATGCCTGGAATCAAAGAAGTGGGATGGGAATCAGTAGCCCATACGGGAGATGATACCATTTACACTGAGGCAGTGGCAGTGGAGAAAGATGGCAGAGGATTGGTTTAGGAGGAAGAATCATTAAGATTTGAACTTAATACTTTATGAGGCCACCTTCAGCCCTAATATTCTATGACCAATGTATTAAATCCTATCCAGGCCTCAGAATTTGGGTGAATGTATCTGTTTTCTAAAACATTCCTGTCTTCCCTAAAATAAACTCAAGCAATTTATATCTCTTAGTTCAAAATGCAGCTGAAGTACTCATTATACAGAAGTAAGATTTGTATAGTTTCCTTGGAATGGGGCCAGAGTTATCATGAGAAAAGTGGTCTGACTGGGTCACTTGGGAAAGGGTAGCAAAGTGGACAATTTGTGCTGGGCCTTGGACCAAAGCATCCTAATAAACCTTTTCTGCTCTTGCCTCATGAACTGGCCATAGATGAATATATTGCAAGAAAAAAATGCTCCAAACTTAATTTGGCCAACAGGAGAAACTGGTATTTCCATACCCCTTCTCTTTCATTATTATTAATGTGTACTTTTGACATGCAAATTTATTGGAGCATAATAGCAATCAACAGATGAATTTAGATGTAGTAGGCTTATACGTTGTCAGAAGGTTAGGATGGAGTAGGAGATAATATAAACCAAATGGTAGTTTATATTAATCCTCGATGAAGTTGGAAACCAGAAAGAGGGTAGACCTGAGGAATGTTTACTAAACAAATTAACCAATCTTTGAAGGAAGTGAGTACACATGGATCTGTGGAGACTGTTTAGGTCTGTGCTTATTAGGTCTGTGTAAAATCCTTTTCTAATTGTCTTTAATGCATTTTGTCAGGAAAGACCAAAGATGGAAGAAATTCCTTCCCAGTCCCAAGGGATGGTCCCTCCTGGTTACTGTCAAACTGTAGCCAAAGGACAAGAACGGGAGAGCGTGACCAGCCAAACTTTAACTGTTCAGTGGCTTCAAGGAAAATGTCTGTATCCTTGCCAATGTGGTATTGTTCTTTTTGCAGTGAAAATTAGCAGAAAAAAATATGCAAAGTCATAATAAGTAATTGGGAAAAGTAGGGGTGTTATTCACATGCTTTAAATAGAAATTTGTTGATTTATTTCACTCTCAGGAGAAGAAATATTTCCATGAATAGTTTCCTTATTTCTAGAAAAGCCTTTATATATACTTCAAGTGTCTCAAGGACCTTATCTTGTACCCCCAACACAAACATTGTATTAAAAATAGTTTCAAAACTATTTAGTTTGCTAAAGTTTGTAGCACATGATTCTTCTCTAAACATTCCTCATTTCTTGGCAATAGTTTTAACTAAAACAGATACAATGTAACAGATTAATCGTGTTGCTGAGGATCTGACCTCAGAACCGTTGCTTTCTGAATAATTTTAACCTATGCCATTACGTCCAGTTCTTTCAGCTAGTTAATTATTCGCTACTCATTGCTAGCAGTTTCTACACTTGATTCTAGTGCCAGCTCCTCTGGGTTGAGTCATTTAAAATGAACACCTTAGTCTCTCTCATCCATAAAACAGAATTTATATTAACAGCCCTCCATATAATTTATGTTGTCAGAGTTAACTAAAAACAAAATGTGATTTTCAATGTATGTGTATGTGTGTGTGTGTTTGACTGTGGTGATATGGCTACAAATTATTTTTAAGATGGCCACCTTATCCTTTTGCTAAAGCCATACTCCTAGAGTTATGCTCTTACTGAAAAATTTACTATCTATCATGCAAACAAGTCAAGGGTATATATTGAATTTTCAAAAAAAAAAAAAAAAAAATCCAAGTCCTTGCAAACGTTAAGTCTAAATTCAGATCTTCTCACACTTTTTGGAGCCAGGGGTCATTGCCTTTAGCATAGCATTGTGATTGGGAACATGGGCTCCTCCACTTACTAGCTCTGTGAACTTGTGCAAGTTTTAACCTCTCTGAGTCTTATTTTCCTCATTTAAAAACTGGAGCTAATAATAGTACTTTCCTCATAGTATTCTTACTATTTACTGATTGGTGGATACTGTTGACAAGAGGAGTCAAGAATGATTCCAGATTTCTGGCAAAGTTAACAGGCAGTATGTAGTACCATCCACTGAGATATGGATTACAGGAATAAGAGCAGATACTAAGGCAAGCCATGATTAAGATGTGCTCATTTGGAGCTGCCTGCCAATACTGTTAGATGAGAGGGGATATTCAATGTGGATTTTAAAATAAGCCTAAGACTTCATTGGTTTTGGTGTCCATTTTCCTGAAACAGCATAGTGTATTGAATAGCTCAGGGAATTCTGGACTATTAAAAATGGACTAAAACCTAGCCCAACCTCTGAATTAGACGAAACTCCATTCTTGAGGTCACACTATTAATGGTAAGGTAGGCTGTTACATTGGTGATCCCCAATGAACCATGCCTCCTGCTATTCATGCACATGTGTAGTCCCCTTCCCTTGAATCTATCACTCACTTTCATGAGTAGAATTCAGCAGAAGTGACACTGTGCTACTTCCAGGCCTAAGCTATGAAATGACTCGGCAGCTTTTGCTTTGGTGCTCTTGGGATCTCTGAGCCACAGCTAAGAGTTCTGGTCATGCTGCAGGGCAGACCACATGGAGAGGCCACACAGAGAGGGAGATGCCCAGGGACTCATGGAAAAAGAGAGACAGAGAAGTCCAGCTGTTTCAGAGTTCCAGCCCCAGCTGACCCCTCAGATGAATGCAGTACATGGGTGATTGCTCACAAGACTGGGCTTAGCTGAATCAAGTGAACCCACAGAATCATAAGAGATAATAAAATGTATCTTTCTGAGCCACTAAGTTTTAGGGTGGTTTGATACATAGTGATAGCTAACCAAAACAGTGGCAGAACCAGGACAAAAATCCAGGTCACCTAAGATCTAGATCAAAGAAAGGTCTTCTAGGGCAACGAATTCATACTATTACATTTTCCTTTTAACTTTCACCAAAAAAAAAAAAAAAAATTAATAAAGAATGCAGAGTGAATGCTACTTCTTTGTCCCTAGTTTATTCAACTGCAAAATTTGCATAATGAGTAACTAAAGTGTACTATATATCCTGGGCTTAATGACCACTATTTTGCCATGCTATCATCCATCTGTCATCTATCTATCCATCCATCCATGCATCCATCCATCCATTCGTGCATCTATCCATCCATGCATCCATCCATCTACCTATCCGTCATCATCTATTTATCTTCCATCTAAATATTCATCTATCTATCTCTTGCCACCAAAGAACTAGACTGCAATTCTATACCAAACATCCATTTTATGCTGTGACTTTCTGGACCACAAGGAAATACAGAAGAGGTGGAATAGGAGAGCCAAAGTTTTGCCTTTCTTTTATCAGCTGGATTCTAAGTCGTTACAGTGCTCATAAAGGGAATATCAATGACAACGGTGTTTACTTTGACTGTCGAGAGATTACAACTCTTATTGAATTGTAACTGCTCGCCAGACATGAGTGCTTGAGAATAATCACCAGAACTTCAAGACAATAGCCACAATCTTTTGAAAATAAACTACTCTCTAAGTAAGTGGAGTTTTGATGATGACAACGTGTCATCTCTCAAGGAGGCAACATTAAGCTGGTGTGAATCTTTAAGGTAAATCATCTTCTCCTTTTTATTTATTTTTTGAAGCACAGTTCTATATGCTTGCGGGTTCAATATTAGATATCATGGTAGAACAGCAGGAATCTTATTCATTTCTATATTAGAATTATATTTGTTTGGGAACTGCTCAGAAGTCTGACAGCTTGACAAGGCTCGTTGCCATGGAAAATGTTTGTGATGTTATATATATTCCTAGGTCATGAGTTGCCATGTATTTTTTGGACATTGAGGATAAGAGGGAAATGACTAAACATCTTTTTTAGAAAGGAAGAATAACACAGTAAACAAACAATAATAACAAATAATAAATATACATCTATCCAGTCAATTGGTGCTCTATTTTCTTAAGCATTGGACTTCGGTTCTAACAACCCTTTTAAATATAAAAGTTCATTTATTGCAAAAGCTTCCTCCCCTTAAAATATTCTTATTACCAGTCGTTTTGCAATATTAATGGTTCCACTATTAATAGATGAGAGACAAGGGAGCTATTATTCTTGCTCTCTCTCTGTTATTCCATTAAGTAAGACTGCCAACCTCTCACTGTTACCAGCTCTATAATGAACCATGTGCTCAAGCCACGGGGTATATACTAAGTAAAAGTTGTCCTCACATGTTGTTTTTGGTGCATATTTTGACTAGACACGAAAAAGGTACAACAACAAGATGCAATAGGGAAACACTCAATTCAAGTTAGGATTTAAAATAGTCATTTTTTTTGGAATTGATGGGAGGTGAAGTGTTGGGGAAATGATGTGGAAAGTCATGGGTGAATGTCTCTATAATTTGTCCCCTTCTGATGACTGATATCCTTTGTGAGAGTTCCAATGGTACCTACAATCTGACATACACAAGCCTGTTATCCATCCCCGCTTTCTCTAACACACTATCATTGATTCAGCCTGTAATGAGACCTGCCAGATTCTTATGCTTGGGCAAACCCTGCCTTAGGAGCAGTGCTAGCTGCCTGTTAGGATGCTGCCTCTGTTATTGCCACAGTGGCCTCTGCTGCTGTAACCCCTTGGGCTGAAAATGATGTTACAAATATCACCTGCTTATACCACAACAAAGGAGCCTGGCTGCACAATGGTTAAGCTCTCGGCTGCTAACCGAAAGGTCAGCAGTTCGAACCCAGTTTTCTGTGGGAGAAAGATGTGGCAGTCTGCTTCCATAAAGATTACAGCCTTGGAAACCTGATAGGGCAGTTCTACTTTTTCCTGTAGGGTCGTTATGAGTCCGAATTGACTCAACAGCAATTTTTTTCTTTTCATTCCACCATGGAGAGGGTATATGACCTCTGATCCATAAGAATACCATCCTTCCCTGAGTGCAAAAGTGGGTTTCTATCACAGAAAATCTGGAAATATTCATTGGTGGGTTGAAGTTTGTTGTGAGATAATGTTTTTACTAAATAAAAGTACACGAATTTGCAAATTATTTACATTTTCAAATGAATTAACAGAGATCCGGTTTATTTTCTAATAATTTTAGTCCCATTTACTTGAACTATGCTATACTTTCTTGAGTGGGAAAAAAATGCTGGAGTTTGGCTGTTACCCTGGGTATTATGAGTTATACTAAGATTGTATCACACAAGGAAATGTCATCTCTCATATACATAGAGGGAAAAACAAACAAAAGTTGAGGGCCAGCTGGCATAGATAATATAATCTTATATTTAATTGATTTTACCACTGCCGATTACTTTTACAAATGTCATCTCCTATGATTTGCCCCGGAACCTCTGCAAGGTATGTACAGCAGGTATTATTTTGCACATTTACAAGTGAGAAAATTAGGATTTAGAGAGATTTAGTGGTTTTCTCTAGTCACCTCATATAAATGACAGAGGTGTGCTTTACACTAAATAGTATTACCTTGTTTGCAACGTTTACAGGTCTTAATATAGACAGAATTTGTTTTGACATGCTTTCTCCATGCTCAGCTGAGGCTACTTGTTCATTAAGGATGGAGCCAGGAGAAAAATGACTGGGTGGAAACTGACTTCTGCGTGGCCTCCTTGGCTTCATTCACCTACTGCAGAGATTGATCTCTTTGGGTGAGACGCCTGTTGTTTTTTGTGCTGCAAGACTGAAACTTTCTTTGCACTGGAAACTGAAGGAAAAGGAATAGGAGGACTCTGATGACTTCCAAACTAAGGAAAACATTTCTTCTTAAACACAGCACCTTTAACTAATTTTTGCTGTAATATACCCAGGTAATTTTGTCTTCAGGAAAATGAAGCAAAAGTAACTTTTTGCTTGCATTATCTCTGCTCTCTAATTTACCTCACAGAAACAAACCCAAATGATGATGAGGTCAAAAAGTAGGTCCATATAAACAAGTACATTTGAGAGAAAAATTTTTCAGTATGTCCTCTTCATTTCTTTTTTAAAATTTTTTATTGTGGTAAAACTATATGTACAAAACATTTTCCAAATCACGTATCATATATGTCCATGTACAAAATAGTTGGTTCTTTTGACTGAATTGGCAAATTAGGGTAGTTAAAGGAATAGTAAGGATGCCTGTTAAAATGAGCAAAGACTAAATATAACAACAAAGGTCGTTTTATGAATAAACAAAATTGCTACGTTGCTTTCTAAAAATCTAGAACAGTGAGGTCTCTGGTTTCTTAAACCTTCTAGACTTTTTTTGTTTAGACAATCAGTAGGTGACCCCAAGTAGCTAAGTCTACCTAAATACTTATTTTAAGCTATCGTAAAGGGAAATATCAGCCAAGAAGGTAGTTACTGGAACACTCTGTGACTAGATGAGACGTCTAATATAATTGTAAGAAGCTTAGAAGCATCACTTGCCATTTACATTAATACCCATGAATCCCTGTCATCTGGACGTGCTGATCTATGTTTACGTAAAAATGTACTTTGCAAACAGGCTTTTGCTTAAAATACTTTTTCAAGATTTTTTGACTTGGCAGCCCAATTTCTTCTTTTACAATGAAGAGTTTTTTTTTTAAAAACGAATTTAATATCTTGCCCACTTCAAAGTCATGCAAATTTCACACTTAGTTTTCACTTTGTGTTCGCTCTTACTCATGATATTTTAATATCCCTTGTTTAACCACTTTTTCTGTCATTTACTTTTTGTATTTTTGGCAGCCCATTTCCCATTTCCTTTAAGCTTTAACCAGTGCCAATTACTTTATTCCTTTACCTGATGTTTTGCTCATTTCCTCCATAAGCTCATCTTTCAGGATTTATGGAAGATACATGATTTCTTATTTGAAGTAGTCTTCGAAGCAATACTACTCAAACTCCACAGGAAACAGGAAATATTTTTTATAATACTCATTCCACTTTTAAGTAGCAGAAGGGTCCTTTGCAACTCACTTAAACTTTCAATTCCTCAGTTTCCCCATCTACTAAGTATGAATAACCGCCATCTTCCTCATTTGAAATTCAAGGAATATTTTTAGAGAAATAAAATTGTGCTTCTAAAATTCTTTCAGTCTTGTAAAAAGAGTTGGATATATTTAAGATATATGAATCAGACCTCTATACATTTGGGACAATGACATTTTAAAACAATTATGCCATAACTTTTGGGATGACCTACGATGCTCAAAGGTCAACGGAGGTACAGTTTCCAAGTGTGAAAGTAAACCACACTTTGATGTCGTGGAAGAACTCATCAGATCAGTGCAGCCTGCATCATCTTAGACATTATATCTGAATAAACAGATAATGTGATTTTTAAAAACTCAGAGCAGAAGAAGGAACCTGATGACCTGAATTAAGTATTAGGTTATTTGCCATTTCTGGAGGTATCATCGTTGTTAATAAAAATAAACCAAAAACCCAAGCCCATTGCTGTCCAGTTAGTTCCAACTCATGGTGACTCTGGGTGGTGCAAATAGTTTGCTCTCAGCTACTAACTGAAACATCGGTGGGTTCGAACTCTCCCAGTGGTGCCGAGGAAGAAAGACCTGCAGTCTGCTCCCTTAAAGATTACAGACCAGAAAATCCTACGGAGCTCAGTTCTACTCTGTAACACGTGGGGTCACCATGAGATGCTTAATAAAAACCGCTAATGTTATTGAGTGTTTACTTCCCTCCTTCAATGAAACTCTCACAACAGCCGTAAGAGCTAGGTCTTTTCAATTATCATCTCCATTTTACGTATACTGAAACCAAGGCTTAATGAAGTTAATCAATTGGTTCGAGGTCACGGGTGTTACTAGGGTCAGTGTCACCCAGTGACTCATGGTGTCACCCCCCATGCTAATTACCCCATTATGGTAGCTAAAAACCACAAAATGTGACAAAATCAGTAACTATAAAAACACTGGCAGCAACAAAAACAACAGCGCGCGCTTGCAGCGCATGTAGAGGAAACCACATAATTTGAAGCGTCACGGGAATTGAGTAATAATGACAGCTCTGACTGGAGCGCATGAGAATGTTCAAAAAGTAAATTAGCATAGAGTTTTAGCCTGGTAGGTATATTGATACATGTTAGCTGGGATTACAAATTTTTTTTTTATTGTTATAACTAACTACAGAGGTATTTTTATAAAATATAGTAAATTTCTGCTGAAACTCTGCACAAAAATTTTATAGACAATCATTTTAGTGTCACCCCCTCTGACAGCTTCACCCAGTGCAGTCCACAACCCCAGCACCCACCTAGCGATATCACTCTTCTAGGTTACAGGAAGTCTAATTCTAGAGCCCACATTCCTAACCACTACTATATAATCTTTTGCGATTCCAAGGTCAAATACTTTTAGGAAATTTATGGAAAGATTCCATATTAATGGAACAACATCAAAGGCAATATGAAAGATTCTCTACCTCAGAACTTTCACCAGTAACATTTTACCAGATTAGAGGAATGTGATTGAATGAGAAAATCTGCAAAGCACATCAAGTGATGTATGCTTGCTTGGTGTCATAGGCAGAGGATTAGGAGGAACGTAACAGTTGAGTTAAAATACTTTAAAAACTTCCATGTGATAATGGGAGGAGGCTGACTCTGGGTTGACCCAAAGATACAAATACAGATCTTTCTATAAAAGTTACAGTGTGGAAACAGATTTGGAATTGATTTGTTAATCAACGTCGAGCCTCATTCTATGAATATCCTATCATGCATAACTTCTCTGGAGTGCTGTACACAAACCGAGCATCGGATGCAACCTTATATCAGAGGTCACTGATTTATTTTTCACAAACAATTGTGGTATTGTTAGTGAAAGTTGGGGGGAATCTTTAAAGGGGTAAGAGCAACACTGGCAGTGGGAAGAAGTCAGAGCTCCCAAACCTATCAGCGAGACCTCCATAGAACTTTAGAAAGATGTCTAACACCCTGAGCATATATACATAGGACAAGTATTTAGTGAAACGCCACTCCCTCTAATTCAAGTAAATTTGTTTGAAGTGTTCTCAATTATGAGTGCATAAGGGAGGTCGATTAATTGTTTTAAGTAAGAAAGCACATGTCAGGCTTCTATGGCTGATTTACTGAATCAAACAGGCATAAAATTACTTTGGATATATAAAGTTTCACCTCCTCTGAAAATTGAAAGTGCTTAGATTGGAAGTTCCGTGTCATCAGGGGTTCTGCATTCACTGTTGAATTCCTGATGCCTAGTATAGAACCTGGCATCTAGGAGATCCTCAATAAATAAATAGTTGATGAAATGAATCACAATAAATGCAATAGGCAGTCATTCTGAGGGACTGTACAAAAATGATGATCCCGAGTGTATTCCAATCAGTAAATTCATAGGACTTCTGGGAGTAGTTTTAATCTTTCCTGTCATTTTATGCTTTGACTCCAAAGACTTGAATTCAGATCTTAAGAAAATTGAAGATCAAGAGTTCTGGTTAAAACAGCAGAGCTACTATTTATTTATTCGTTTTACAGTTAGGTGAGTTGTATTGCCAGAAAGCCCTATTTTCATAAAAATAAGTTTGTATGCGCCTTAACTTAAATAGAGTGTGACAATACTAGTAAGCTGACTTCTGGAGTTAATGCTTACCTTAAAAATGAAGAACACAAACCCAGACTGTCTGCAGGATACCACTGAAAAAAATTTTATTATATCCAAACAATTGAATGTCAGTGTTGATAACTGATTCCTTCTGGGTTCCATTCTTTCCCAACAAAAAGGAAACCATTTATTCGCTCTATAATGTGTCCTTCATGTGAAACATTTTAAGTTGTATTAATGTGTTGCAGATGATGTTGTCAAGAAAGGTTTCTGACCCCGGAACAACTACTGAACAACTTGGGAGTTGGTTATCCTGCATTTATTCTGTTTCTTTCTAGGAACACTTGGTGTGTTCCCAGTCTCCGAATAAAGTATATTATACACAATGGAATCAAACCAAGTGCAATAAAGGGACGTGAAAGGCTGCACTTGGTGGCATGACTACTAATGATATGACGGACCCATAATTGGAAAGTTCTGTTCTTATGTTCTTTCCTCCATCTGACTTTTGAACATGTTAAGTTTTAGAAAATGAAATATTCTATGTGTCATTCATATGAAAGCAGGATAACTGTAAATGAGAATAGAATATTCTTTAACTCATGTTATTTCTGCTTTTAACGTTCTGAATGGCAAAATGCAGGAAAAAAATAACCTAGAGCATTAAAGACTGCATTAAAAACATAGTTAGGTTGATTTCAAACTTTTTTAATAGTTATATATTGTGACCATTTAAATGGTGATGTCCTTGCAAAATGAATATTTAAGAGTGGAGACCAACCCCTCTAGCAATGCTGCATAAATGCAACACTGCCTTCAAACAAAAAAGAAAAATGAAAACGAAGCAACTAGATCAATTTAGATCTAGGGCCACCTCCCATCTCGTGAAAGTGATAGAATATCCCCCTGAAACACCAAAACTCCCCACTTCATTTCCTTGAGGATAACAGATTAATCAGTCAACAACTAATTATTATTATATCAGACGAGAAGATGCACAGGACTGTTCTAAATCTAGGCAAGCCATGCTGAGATACATGCCTTCATTTACCTTAAAATTAATGCTAGTTCTCTAACATCGTAATTTTACAGAATACATAAACCCAAATTTGTGATGGATGTTCAGCATATGAACTTGACAGCTTTGACTGAAAATGTCCTAAACATTTTAAATCCCTCTTTCTTCCTACCCAGAACAATAAACTGAAAATAAGCACTTACACAACCTGGCCAAATATTTAAAGAATGAGTTCGTAACCAGCAATATCTTAAAATGTGTTTGAGTTATTCTATATGCTATTTAAATAGTTAAACTGTCAGCCTGGGATTTTGTATATATTCCTCATTACATTGCCTCAAAGACCCCAGGGTAGGTATATCTGCATTTTAAAATTTTGTATTTTTCCATGGTTTATATGCCCCATAAAATGCCTTGAGAACTTTATGAGGGATGTTACACTAATATGTGTTATTATAAATATGATTTAAATATCTAAAGCATTACGGAGTGATTACTGTTCAATAAGGCAGCATGCATAAAAGGGTTATCTCTAGACTGTGCTTAGGTTTCTATAATATAATATAATGAATTGTTCAATATGGTTTGCATGCTATTTGTCTCTGTTTCTTCCTAGACTCGAGGGAAGCTGATGTGTAATCCTCTAACAAGGCGATCATAAATTGCAGAACAATAAACAGCCCTTGAGATTTTTAGATAGTATGTGGTTAGCATGCAATCCGTCTTGGGAAACTTGATTTAGTACCTCAAAGGAGCATCTCTGACAATGCTCAACATTGTTTGAAACTGCTGCTAAATCAATTAGTGTATTCGAGAATCCTAATGTCTCTGCTTTTCTCGTAGCCCATCCCAAGAACTCTGGCGGGTTATTTTGTAAAGCAAAAGATTTAGGGAGCCACTGTCTGGATGCACTTGGTTTCCCTGGAAAACATTAAAGATAATCCTGCATGAAAGGAGGGATAAGCCAGCTTCCTTTTAAATCATCAGGATAGACGTGGGTACCATCTTCAAAATTCATTTCAATTTCTCTGAATTACAGTCACTGTAGCCAGGAAGGATAAATTAGATAAAAGGTAACTATTATTCTAAAGTCAGAACTATGAGGTTAAGTTAAAAAAAAAAAAAAAGTCTTAGGAGACAAATTGTTTTATCACCTTAATGTATACATTTCCTTTGGTGTATATAATGTATCTTGTAACTATATTCATAATTATGTTGGCGGAGCTCAAAACACTTACAGGTATTATCTAATTCTTCATGCACTTATTGCCTTGCTAAATAGAAACAAAAATAAATAAAATCCTCCTAATGGAAAAGAGATAATACCAGCATTTCTTAGTTCGCAACCCCCCCCCCTTTAAACTGCACTAAATGTAATAATTAACATAAAAACTTCTATGCACGGAGGAGGATCATGACTTTCCACAAAATTTTGTGGTGCTTCTCCTTATCTTAAACGATGTCCTTTTATTTTTCCTCATTTATTTACTGAAGACAATTCTCAGGCAATTCCTTGTGTTTCTGTCTATCTATTGTTAGGGTATAATAGTGTTGCTTTTTCAATATTTCACAGACCCAGCGAGTTAATGTTCCCTGCAGGTTAAATCGCATATTATCCTGAGGTGAGAGCCTCCAGCCATGCGCCTCAACAAAACTAAGTGTTCTCTCCTTTTAAGGCAAGTTCATTCAACTTATGCAACCCTGTCTGTCTGACTAAATTAAAAAACAAAATAAATGAAATAAAGCAGCTAATCAATCCAACTAATTGAGTTTCTTTTCGTTTTTCTTTGTTGCCGTTGAGGGCCCTCAAACAATGCTAAAGAGCTAGTTTACCTGTTTTGTTTTGTTTTAATTCGGCAGCCTGTTCTAGTGATGTGTAAACCCAGCCAATGTTTTCTTCAGCCCAAGGTTAATTTCCTCTGGCAAATCAAAACCATCCTCATTTTACGTCTCTATTATTTCCAGCAAAGATGCATAGGATATGATTTTTCTGGAATTCATTTAAACTTCATATTAGTTCCCATATACAATGAGAAGCCACGCCAAATTAAGGGGCCATAAAATAAAGGCTGTTTTTGCCTCTCTCCAAATAACTGAACATGGATTTAAATAGGGTGATTCATAATTTAGAGGCAAGATGAAGCTCATTTTTCTAATCCAGAAGAGCTGTGGACATTATATTTCACCTACTTTATAATGTTATTTCTAGACAAAGTAAGAAATAATTCAATGATTTCTAAATTATACCTCTCACTTCTTTCTATTGCTCCTTTTTGGAGACATTAGTATCTTTGAATAATAAATTGTAATGAAATAATTTTTCATGTGCTTTTAAAATTTGTTATTCTTCAAAGAATATTCTCATATTTGTTTGGTCCGTACAACAATGCTAAAATGTCACATGGCAGATATTATCCTCGTTTTATCTAAGTAAAAATGGAGGCACTTAGTTTATATAAGTAAAAAGCACCAAAGAAATGGGGAAAAGGCAATGCCAAAATCAGGCAATTTAAATATTTTAATAACTGTGTGGTGTTTTGGTGGGAAAAGAGACTCATAGTAAAAAATTAAAAATTTAAAATTATCCAAGAACTCATTCTTCACACTTTCTCTCTTTGTCCTCTTAGCTATCAATGAAACTATTAAATATTGGTGCTTGCCAAATGCAGCTGTATTTAGTTTAGTAGTCCTTAATATAAGAAGTGATTCTGATCACGGAATTGGTTTCAGTAAATCCTACACCCATGTTATCTTTCACGAAACCCAAATAACATCTTCTTCAGAGCCAAACCGTTCAGTGATTTCAAAATCTAGCAAGACTTGCCACGCAGCAGGGGCTCAATAGTTAGTAAATGTTTCATTGATTATTGTAGAAACTGCTCTTGTTGAAAACATGAACTCCCAAGATACGAGGGGAAAAATGACACAGCAGAGGTTCCTTCCTGTCATTTCCTTTCTGCAGTGATTCTATCCAAGAGTCTTTTCTACAGTTTTCTCCTTTAACCTCATTCAGATGTTTCTCTATACTATAGTCTGCCCACATTTTTATAAGTAATCAGAGGTTTATGAGACAGTTTGTAGGTTTTTCTGGTCCACTATTACTATTATTTCCTAATGTTTTGGGCTGTCATATGACCATTTCCTTTCTCATTAATATAGTTACTGAAAAATGGAACAAAAAAGATGTTGTTGCATTGGATTCAGTTCAGTTCTTGAATTTCTGAAGAGCCTCCCCCCAAAAGAAGTTTGAAAGGTATACTGTTTTCATTGGAGCAATCCAAACTCTGTACACCATTAACAGAGACAATAGTTCAATTTTTATACATTCCTATCTTTGAAAATGCTTTACATCTATTCATTTTCAAATTGCTATTATTCAACAAACTTTTCTTTGCCATTTTGTATGTATTAGTTGCTACACATAGCACTAAAAAAAAATGGAGACAATACAAAATGCTCTAATACAATCCAGAGTATTATAAAAGCACTGTAAAAGATTCATGACTTCAATGAAAGTAGCTATACCAGGTAGGGCCAAGAAAATTCATTCTCTGGGAGAATCTAGAAAAGCTTTATAGGAGAGGTGGCTTTTGAGCTGGATGTTGAATGATGGGGTTAGATTGAGGAGAGATGTTTAATTAGGTAAGACATTTGATTATATTCTATAAGAGAAAAAGTCATCAGATGTTTTTAAAGCCAGAAAATAAGAGATAAGAAAACTCAATTCATAATTTTTAATTTATTCTTTAATTTCTTTCTATTCTGAAAGTTCCTCCAATCATTTGACATTTGGATTATGATTTTTTATAATCCTATAATGGAAAGCATCTGTTTCTGACTTATCATGGGGTTATTTTTGATTAAATGAGTTAGTGTACCTAAAACTCATAGCAAATGTCACGAAATATTAGTAGAACACCTACTTTGTGAAATTAATGTAACACTGTATTTAGTGAAAAAAATGATTGATTTAATTGGGGCCTCTCTCCTTGCACTTTCCAGAATGAAAATTATCTCCTTATGCATCAAACTTATTTTATAATAAATGACAATTTGACAATCTCATATTTCACTGACATTGAGGTACAAATATGTTACAGTCATTGCAGAAGTTGACTTGGCTTGCAAGGAATTATGTTGTCTCCATGAAAGTGTACTTTGTGGCTTTATCTCCACTTGTCACTTCTCAACTCCAGCAAGAAAATAATGATGAGAATCATTACAGTAAAAATGACCATCTCTTCTATTCCTTATCTAATATTCTAGAATTCTGCTTGCAGTAGGGATTTGATGCCATATGGAGGTATGCTTCCTTGCTGTCAGGATATGGAGCAGTGATGTTGAACAAAACTCCCATTTCCTCATTAAAGGCATACGGAAGTCTAAAAATAAATCTTCTGCTCTTTCGTTCTTAACTTTTTAGCAAACCTCTGGGGACAATTGCCAACCAGCCAGGCAGTTTCTCTTAGTCAGGTGAGGAGAGCGAAGCTTTCCTTTCTGGGGGTGGGGGGGGGGAAGCAGGAAGGTAGAAACTCATGCTTATAGGATTCTAGTCAAAGCCAAGGAGAGGACATGAAGAGATTTACACTTTAATGTTTAGATCACAGATTAATCCTGGAAGAATCTCCACCTTCGAACTCTAGGAGATGAAAGGTCATAGCCAATTCGGCTGTTGCCACTCTATATGGAATTAGCATAGTAGCAAAAGCAATAGGCAGAAAGTGGTGTCGATTGGCAAGTTGTAAGGCCCAGCATCTATGTACAAAATGTGACTCTTTGGAAGAATAGCCCTCTTTATTGTTTTGATTTCACAGTCACTAAATCTCTTGCCCTAAAATACCTTTTTACTTGTCCTGCCATCATGCTTACAATCCCAGTGGTACTTATTCTGCTATAACTATGATGGACAGGTCATCTGGGAAGAGCATCAGAACAAGCCATTTTGAACCACTCAAATTTTAAATCCAGTTAGTGCATCAGGTTAGTTCTGTTTTCCAGTATGATCCTAAAGGATTGAGACATGAAACTGCCAAGTTTTGATGTGAGAGCTTGTCTTAGGCTGGGTTCTCTAGAGAAGCAAAACCAGTAAAGCATATAAATATATATAGAGAGAGATTTATATCAAAGAAACGGCTCACACAATTGTAGAGCCTGGAACGTCCTAAGTCCATGGATTAGGATAGAGGCTTCTCCCGATTCATGTAGCCACAGGGGCTGATGAACCCAGGATGGGCAGATTGGAAAGCAGGGCTCTCACTCACAGGCTGTGAATATCAACAAATCCCAAGATTGGCAAGGAAGACCGCAAGGCTTCTCCTGATTCAAGATCGGCAGGTCAGAGAGCAGGGCTCTGCTCACAGGCTGTGAAGATCGACAAATCCCAAGATCAGCAGATGAGTTGATAGCTCAAGTCCCAAGAACCAGAGGTCAGACAAACAGGAGGCAGCTGCAGGATCCATAGTGAGCAAAAAGCCAGAACGTCTGCTTATATCTGAATGCAGGCCACATCCCCAAGGAAACTCCCTTTCAGCTATTGGCTACTCACAGCAGATTCAATCATGGGAGTGATCACATATAAACACTGAGAATCATTCCCCAGCCAAGTTGACACACACTCTTAAACATCACAGAGCTTTTACTGAGGAAGAGAAGAGTAAAATCTGGATCACCGCCCTGCCCAAGAAGGGAACTATGATAGTGGGAACCATGAGGGAAGTGCGTGCACAGAAGGAGTGTTGGAGGGCACTGAAGACCAACTTCATGACCTCACCAGATTACTCAAAGGCTTCCCCTGTTCTCTTGCTTACTGACAGGAATGTGGTGGAAGAGGACTAAATCAGTGTGTCAGGACATTGGCTTGGAGCATTTAATGAACAGCAAATGAATTGTGAGATTCCTAATTCTATGGGATGGCTCACGTTTTTGATGTAATTCAGATTAAAAGACTGAATCCCAAAACAGAAATATTGAATATCTACCTCTTAAAATGATATCTAACTGAGATTATCTTTTGCTTTTTTCTCCAATTCTTTTTCTGTATGACCAAAGGCTGTGTCCAATGTTCTAGGAAAAAGGAACTATCTTTGACTGAAGCTGACTGATGAAATTCTCGATACTGTTTTATTCATCTACTCTTATCCTAAGCCTTAAGTCTTGGTTGTTTTTTCATCTAAAACATCAGAACATTCTAGAAGTGATTAGACTCTATTAAGAAACATTCTGCCTCAATTTGCATTAGGCTGGAGTAAACCAGATAATAGCAATCATTGTTATTGTATAAGTAATACATAGTTTAACCTTGGAAGATACAAAATTTACCACTCTTTTGGGAGCAAATTTTTTGAAATGAAGAACTGAGCCAAAGGCTTACTTGAGAATAATATTTATATATGAACTTAGTTTTTTAGAGGAGAATCTATGGATATTGTGAGTAAAATCAAATAATATTTCTGTGTGCAGTTTTTAAATACTCTTGTTTTCCAGAGTTTGAGAGTATTTTTTTTCCTGTACTCTCCTTTTCCCTGTAAAAAATCCATAGCGTCCTGATATCAACAAATTGATATTTTTTCTACATATATATATACATGTATACATATATATACATAAATTTTTTTTTCCAAAATGTCTATTGCTTGATCTAATTGGTATTTTGATAAGGCAGATGTGAATTATTTTTAATGTTTTGTTAAACTTGAAACAATTCTGTGTCTTCATTCTTTCATTCAGACTGTTTGGCTTTTCAGCTATATCAGATATCTTCTCAGATTTAAGTTTTAGAAGTCACATTTTCCCTTCTCCCAATTTTAAGCTAGCATGAATCTATTTATTCAAAGGAATTTTATTGAACACAGAAGTTGAAAAGAATGCTTATAAAATAGCGTTATGAAATAAGAGAAGGGACATTAAACTGTTAACTTTATTGATTGAGTATGTAAAGCATTCAAAGCTCACTGAGAGAGGAGCACTGAGGGGCCAAGTTTGTCGCAAGGCAATTAAACAGAAATTTCATGCAATGTGAACCCATCCGGCTTTCAGCATAGAATTAAAGGGCCTCAGGAATCATGTGCATTGTATGTCACATCTAAATATATAAAAATACATAACTATATGCATTTGCAAAGATAAAAGTAAGCAATACTTTCAACTTCAGTCTGATATTTTATCTAGAATTTCCTGTTTTAGGTCTCAAGAAAGAATTATAATATTCCCAAACATGAAGAACATGTATATATAATCACCGCTTTATAAATTCCTGTCTAAAGGCATTCTGCAATCTTTTCTATTTATTATCAAAGTGATTACTCAGTTTTCTTTTTGTAAAAAGAAGTCGATAACGTATTTACAAGAAAGACAGACCCATAGAAAACAATTAACACGTCAAGTTCTTACACACTAACAAATAACTATGGGCCCAGGAGGATTCTAGCAACATAGGATATAGGATATAAACATAAGATTCTCTGCCTCAATAAGGAGCTTAGAATATTATTGCAAAAACAAGTCCTACCTATGAAATATTGAGATAATCTGTTCAAGGGTTAAATTAAAGACTACAGTTCATGTATAGAATGGAAATTTTGCCTTCCAACAATAACAATCATATTACTGTTCTTTTCCTCTCTTATTGTGATTTTATATCATGACATATACCTAGCTGTTGCATATTTTCCTACATTTTTTCTCTCCTGTCACCTTTCTCACAGTACACATTTGTGGGGTTAACAGTCTCCCTCCCCTTTTCCCCCTTTAGTTATGTGTACTGTCTGCAGATGCAGCCCACGCCGCTTGCTCTAGGAACATCCACTGATAGACAGGTGCAGAGATTGATCACGGCTCCGTAACAGTGCTGGAAATGGCCACCAGTTGTGAAGAAGAATAACAACTGGCAGCCATTCTGATTGGTGCTGGCATCGAGTCTTTCTTACGAGATCCAAATGCCTTGAGAACCAAATGTTCCTGGGATTCAGGCTTTTTACAGCCAACAAAGCTTAGGTCAAAAAGCTAATTGGCTACTTGAAACTTTACTTAGATATCTTCAAGAGAAACAAAAAGGGTTGTTTCTGTTAACCACATATGGATATACCAAGGAGCGATGGCTAAACGGATAGATGATAGAAAGCCAAACGCTTTTTTGAAAGAGCTTTTCTTTCAAGGTAAGGTAAAAAAAAAGATAGTTGAAAAAACAATGCAAAATACATTTTCTATAGAAACTTGTACCAGATCATTATTTCTCACATTCACCATGTAATTTTGTCTTTGGTGATATCAAATCTTCTTCATTGCAATTGTTCAAAGCTGAATGAATCCAGAGAAAGAAAGAAAGAGAGAGAGAGAAAGAAACAAAGAAAGAGAAAGAAAGTGAGCCTTTTCAGAGGAGAGTTTGGTGTGATTCAGATAGAACCACAACTCCACACCAATGAAACACCATGTCCTAAACCTTCTCTGTTATTCCCTAACGTGAAACATTGGCCTTCTCTCTCCTTTGCCCCTAACTCAAATGCTAAGGCCGCTATCGGGCATGGCACAAAGAGTGGAAACAGTACTGTGGCATTCTGATTAAACTCTGACAAAGAAATCTTGCTAAACACTCTTTTACTGGTGGACAGTTCAATAAAAGAGGGAACTGGGAAGACAGAGCCTCCTGGACACTGTTATTACTGAACATCCAGTCGGCACTGACCTCTGTGTAGTGCTGTGCTGGATACTATACAGAGCAGTTCACAGACACGCTCCCTGCTGCTCTTTAAAGTTTACAATTGAAAACAGATGACAATAGGCTGAGAAAACTGATAACAAGCTACTGTAAGATTATATGCTAAAATTAAAGCAGAAAGGAAACGTATAGAAAAATTAATGGTTATAATGTGTGATAGGTTATGATGTAAAGAGTTATTCTATGTTATCAGTTGAGAAGGACTTCATTTTTATTTAATGAGAAAAAAATCTGATTATGGCGGTAAAGATTTATGAGGTCTTTATGTAAAGGCATTAGATGAATGATGTGATTTTGGCAATTGTGGGGAGAGGATGTGGGGATCATAGACTCATAATGTCAAGCATTGTACGAAGGAGGCAGTGGACAAACTGACACTGGCCAAGTGGAGGGCATGGACTGAAGCCCGAGGTTTGGGGGGAATGGGGGATATTCTGTAGCCGGATGAGACTTGAGATAGCATTAAAGCTTATTCTTGTCTTACTTGCTCCAGAATTTTATTATACCAAAACATGAATATATCTGTAAAATAAACAGTTGCTATCAAATCAGTTCTGACTCATGATGACCCTATATGGGTCAGAGTAGAACTGTGCTCTATACTCTATAGGGTTTTCAGCAGCTGATTGTTTGGAAGTAGATCACCAGGCCTTTCTTTTGAGGCATCTCTGGGTGGGCTCAAACCTCCAACCTTTTGGTTAGCGGTGAGCATGTCAACCATTTGCACCCTCCAGGGATTACATGAATATATCTATAGTGTATCTTTTTTTCCTACCTTGAAGTTAGGTGAATGTCTACTGCTCGTTTGCCATTCTGTTTCAGGGTTGTGGAGGTGAGGAAGAAAAGCAGCTCCTGGATGGGTACTCTCACCTGAACTTCACTACTTCAGTGCTTCATGGAACCTGAGGGGAGAGATGGTTTGAAATGAGAAGAAAAGGATATAAAACCACAAGAGGAAAGGAGAAAATGTATTAATTTTGCTTCTTTTTCCACTTTTTTATGGGAGATAACTTATGGTTTTAATTCATGCTTTGTTTCTGTGTATGAATATAAGAATATATCTCATGAACTCATTTCTATTTATTTTCAGTGTTATGTGCTTTGTGCTAATGTGGATTTTCGCTTTTAAAAGAGGGGATTTGTCTCATATAACCCAATCTATTAACCAGCCATCATGAATATTAAACCCATTGCTGTTGAGTTGACTCCAACTCACAGCGACTCTCTAGGACAGAGTAGAACTGCCCCATAGAGTTTCCAAGGAGCACCTGGTGGATTTGAACCGCTGACCTTTTTGTTAGCAGCCGTAGCACTTAACCACTATGCTATCAGCATTTCCATAATGCATATTATCCAGTCTATTTGATATAGTCCAACTTTGACCAGCCATGTGGTGCTTTGAAATAAACAAAACGCAAATGCATAGTAGTGGGAAGCAATCTGCCTTATTAATGTTGCCCTGGGCCCTTTAGTAGGACAATGTCACAGTTTTGTTAAAGTCTAAGTTTCCTTAAAAACCATGAGGTCCTATAAATGTTGAAGTGGTCCAGATAAGACCTGGGACTCTGAAGAAACGTTAAAGGAAATGGCACTGTGTCACCTGGGAAAGAGGAAATTAAAGACAATGACAAAGACCAGTCTGTATCTAATCAAGAAAAAGTGTGATTGATTTGTACAAACAAACACTTCAGTTAGACTAAAGGGAGAACTCTTAAAATAGGAATGCGCTACTAAGGAGATTTTGGAATTGTAACAATGGAGAGCTTTCCAACGGGGGTGGACAAGCTGGTCTAATGCAGAAATTCTCTTGCACGAGGAGGCAAGGACTTGATTCAAGCCTGCTCTTTCAAGTCTGTCATTTGATGTTACTTCCTTGCCAAATGCTATGTGTAAGTTGACTTGAAAAGATGAGGTGTTGCTGTAAATCTTTATTACTGAACTAGCATTCATTCTTATAAAGACCCAGGAGGGTGAATAAGTCATCTTCTTTTGACTTGAATCTGATATTGTCTCTTATCTTCTACCATCGATTCAGAGTCACTTTCTTTTTATCAAAATTTTCTTGAGAAAATTCAAGGATAATAAAGAACTATGTATTTGGTTCACTACTCATATATTTTCTCATTATAGTGCTTCTTTCCCTTGGTTAGTAGTTTTGTTTTTTTTTTTAAATCAATATAAACAGGACTCTTTTTTTTAAGATTTCCATTTTGATAGTGTCATTACTGACACTGACAGCTGCCTAACAGTCATGTGAAATATATAATTGCCTAAGGAAGAACATTCGATGACCCAGTCTTTCTCTTTTATATCAAAAAGAAGTTAGACAGGTTTGCTAAGCCCCAGGCTCCTGAACTTTATGTCAGTTCAGGAATTCTTTTTATTTTCCAGATACTGTATTCATATATTTTTCTACATATATCAAATGATTTTCTCTGGAATAAGTTTAGTAATATATTTCTTCTCTGCTTTGTCCCAGGGATTGCTTTCATACTTGTTTTAGATCTTTCTCGAAAGCACCTCTCACAACTCCGAAAACAGAAATAATTCATGCCCTTATTTAATGTCTTAAACCAAAAAAAACCAAATCTGTTGCTGTCGAGTTGATTCCGACTCACAGCAACCCTACAGGACAGAGTAGAACTGCCCCATAGGGTTTCCAAGGCCGTAAATCTTTGTGGAAACAGACTGCCACATCTTTCTCCCACTGGAGCAGCCGGGGGGTTGGAACCATCGATCTTTTGGTTAGCAGCTGAGTGCTTAACCGCTGAGCCACCAGGACTCCTATTTAATGTCTTAGCGACAGTGTAACTCCCCAAGTTTCAGATCTATGTAATCTACTTTCTAAATTACATGTGCTGTTGTTAGGTGCCTTAGAGTGGATTCTGACTCCTAGCTACCTTATAGGACAGACAAGAACTGTCCCACAGAGTTTCCTAGGTTATATAATCTTTATGGAAGCAGATTGCCATGTCTTTTCTCCCATGGAGCTGCTGGTGGGTTTGAACTGCCAGCCTTTTGGTTAGCAGCCAAGCTCTTAACCCATGTGCCACCTGGACTCCCTAAATTAAATATAGGGTTTTAACTAAAAGAAAGAAAAAAAGATTAATTGCAGTACATACACTGTTTTTTACTGTTGATGCTTTGATTATTTCACTCTTGCTAGAAACAGCCATCCCCTAGGCACATCCCCAGCTCCATTAACTTTCCTTCACATCCTGGCTCTTGACCCTCTTTATCTTACCAAAAACTCTACTTCAGGACTAAAAAGGAAATACCTGAACTTACTGTGAAGGCATCTTTACTTTTTCTACTCTCAAGGATACATCACTCAGATTCCTTTAACATTTCTAATTGCTCTTTTAACAGTCCTGATCATTTTTGTTATGATCTTTTGGACCATCTCCAAGTTATCCATAAGTATGGCAATTCCTTTTTCTTTTACAGACTGGTGGGGGAAAGATGAATAAGATCTTAAGGAGAATTAGAGGACTGAGGGCTGAGGAGCTACTACGGGATGCTCCGTTTATATCAGACTTCATCTCAATTGTAGATTTCAGGCTACTGTTTTTCTAGTTACCTTGTTTATGCCTTTGTACATATTCCCTAGCCACAGCAGGCTTTGGGTAAAAATGGGATAGATACGAGTATTTCTCTAACTTTTTCTTATCTTCCTCCCTTTATGACAGGTCCTCAAGGCTCTGTACTGTATCCTCTTCCATTTATTTCTTGGCGTCCTAGGGGAATGTCTCAAGTATACTCATGAATAAATTCACTTGGTTACTCTTTACTTTTTCCATCCCGTCCCAAGATGTAAGTATGTATATTGTCACTCTCGCTGTTGCTGCTCCCTGTTATCACGAGGAGTGTGGCCTCTTCAGAGTACTGAAGGGGCTTAGCTCTGCCCAGCCTCTGACCCTGCACTGATGTGCTCCAGTCCTCTGACATGGCTGTGTGGCTGCCACCACACTTCTGCCTTTCCAGGGTGTAATGAATTGAATTATGTCCCCCCCAAAATGTGTGTATCAATTTGGCTAGGCCATGATTCCCAGTATTCTGTGGTTGTCCTCCATTTTGTGACTGTAATTTTACATTAAAGAGGATTAGGGTGGGATTGTAACACCACTCTTACCCAGGTCATATCCCTGATCCAAGGTAAAGTGAGTTTCCCTGGGATGTGGCCTGCACTACCTTTTCTCTCTCAAGAGATAAAAGGAAAGGAAAGCAAGCAGAGAGTTGGGGGCCTCATATCACCAAGAAAGCAGTGCTGGGAGCAGAGCACGTCCTTTGGACCTGGGGTGACTGTGTGGAGAAGCTCCTAGTCAGGGGGAAGACTGATGAGAAGACCGACAGAGGGAGAAAGCATTTCCCTGAAGCTGATGCCCTGAATTTGGACTTTTAGCCTACTTTACTGTGAAGAAATAAATTTCTCTTTGTTAAAGCCACCCACTTGTGGTATTTTTGTTATAGCAGCACTAGATGACTAAGACACAGGGCCTCTTACCACTGCTCAAAGGGAGCTCGTGGTGGCTCCAGAATTTCTGTGAAGGAGTATCTGGGGACAGCAATTGGGGGAGAAGCATCGGGGAATTGTTCTGAGACTTTTTTTTGGGATCATTTATTTAGATTGCTTGTCTCTTTGAAAAGGAAGGGCTGGTGGATATGGAGCTCTGCTGTTTTTACCTGAACACAATCAGAGGCTAGGGTGGAGCTGGAGGACCAATTCAGGCCTTCAGCCAACTCCAGGGCACCTTTTCAGGATCTGAGATTTGCCCCAGACACTAGGCCATTCCTGAGGGCTCCTTTGCAAACCTACAATCCTAGAAACTCACTATATTTCTAGAAACTTAAAGTGGTGAAAAAAGTTGGGGACACAGAAGTCAGCCCTGGCATGTTCAATGGCAAATCTCACTTAGCCATGACATGTAGTTTGTCTCCTGAGGGTCATCCTAATAGAGACTTGACTTTTCTGCTCTCACTGTCTTTACTTTCAAATGGAATTCGAAGGTTGGTGGGAGTGAAGGGAAATGACAAAGTAGTGGTGGTAGGCAGGGGTGCTCAATTCGAACCGAAACTGTTCTCTCAGACATATCTGGGCAATATTTGAAAGAACATACTTTTGTTTTTTAAAATACTTTATACTGAATTTGTTCTTTGTTCTCAATCTTTTAGTTTATAATTTTAATTTTTTCTTTCACTTTTTATCATACTTAAGTTACTGTTACTGTATACAACTCATTGTTGTCGGGTCGATTCCAACTCACAGTGACCCTATAGGACAGAGTAGAACTGCCCCATAGGGCTTCCAAAGAGCAGCTGGTGGATTCAAACTGCTGACATTTTGGTTAGTGTCATGGATTGAATTGTGTCCCCCAAAAAATGTGTGTAGCAACTTGGCTAGGTCATGATTCCTAGTATTGTATGATTGTGTTATCTGATGTGATTTCCTTATGTGTTGTAAAATGTATCACTATGATGAGATTATATGTGATCTCCTCATGTGTTATAAATTCTATCACTGTGATGAGGTTATGCTGATGAGGTTGACAAGATTAGTGTCTTAAGGCAATCTCCTTTGAGATATAAAAGCGAGAAGTGAGCAGAGACACATGGGAACCTCGCACCACCAAGAGAGCAGTGATGGGAGCAGAGCGCCTCCTTTGGACCTGAGGTTCCTGCACAGAGAAGCTCCCAGACCAAAGGAAGACTGATGACATGGACTTTCCTCCAGAGCCAACAGAGAACGCGTTCCTCTGGAGCTGATGCCCTGAATTTGGACTTGTAGCCCACTCCACTGTGAGAGAATAAATTTCCCTTTGTTAAAACCATCCACTTGTGGTACTTCTGTTAGACCGTCACTAGATGACTGAGACAGTTAGCAGCCGAACTCTTAACCATTATGCCACCAGGGCTCCATGTTACTATATATCTTTTAAAAAAAGATTTTATCCTTTGTTTGATTTTGTCCTAGAATAAAATTTTATGTTTTCATAATTATGTATTTTCTTTTTGTTTATTTTATCCTTCAGCTTTTAAAAAAATGTTAGGGACTTCTGGCAAAATGGCGCTCTAGGCAGAGGCACCACGCTGTCCCTCCACAGCAAAGATCCGAAAAACTAAGCCAAACAGAGACTGCAACAATCCTGAAACCCTAAAACATCAAATGAAGAGATAAAGAACTCAGCCAAGCACCAAATGGAGGGAGAAAACTGACAGAGGACAGAGAACGAGGAGAGATTCATGCAGAGGTCCCCTACCAGCTAACGCAGTGCAGATCCGCCATCTTGGACTCCTATCGGAGACCAGCAAACAGGGGGTATGAGAAAGCAGCTTCACGGGGCTTCCAGTGGGAGACAAAACAACTGGTAATTTGCGATATACACTTTCCCACCCACCACCCTTCTTCACCCCCACTCGGCCTCCTCTTTTTCCTGTGGCCACAATCTCTTGTCTGGGAAACACGGGCTGCTTGGATTCCACATGTCTGAACGGGCTGGCTCTCTGAGTGCCATTTGTTGGCTGCTGGTGTTGCTTTTCTCCACTTCTTTTGATTTCTTCCTTACCTCTCACCACCTCCCCCTCTTTTCGTTCAAATACCTGCCTCCATGCGCCATCTTTGCTTCTTCCTGAGGGGCTGCAGAGCTCCGGTAATTTGTGATATACGTTTTCCCACTCGCTACCCTTCTTCACTCACACTTGGCCCCCTCTGCTTCCCGCGGACACAGTCTCTTGTCCGAGAAACACCGGCTGCTTGGATTCCACCAGCCCACACCAGCTGGCTCTCTGAGTGCCATTTGTTGGCTGCTAGTGTTGCTTTTTTTTCTGCTTCTTTGATTTCTTCCTTACCTCTCATAACCTCCCCCTCCCGTCACTCAAATACCTGGCTCCGTGAGCCATCTTTCCTTCCTCCTGAGGGGCTGTGGAGCTCCGTTCGAGAGTTGAGCTGCTTCCTGGTCTGGGCTGCCGCACTGTTGGGATCCCAGGGCTTTTGTTCTTTTGTTTGTTTTGAATTGTTTGTTTGTTTTCTTTTCCTTTTCTTGAGTTGGGAGCCCTTTCTGGCCAGGCTGAGCTGTGTGGCGGGGGGACATCCCCCTCGGCTTGCACAGACATGCAGAGGGATCCCTGAGGGCATTTCTTCTTTTGTTGTTTTTTTTTTTCTTTCTGTTTTTTCAGGGGCCTTTCTTGTTTTGTTTTGTTTTTTAATATGTTTTGTTTTCTTTTCCCTCTTTTTCCCTTTTTGTCTTTCTTCATTGTTCAGTTTCTCATCTATCTATAACTTTTTCTCTTTCTGTTCCCTGAATACCTGGCATTGTATACCTCTACGCCTTCTAGCCAGGCTGTACTGCAACACCTGAGAGCACCTTCCCCAGACCTCATAGCTGCACCGATGGGATCCCTGGGAACTTATCGGTTCTTTAACCTTACCAATTTTTATTTATTCATTCTTTTCTTTTCTTCCTCTTCCCCTTTCTGTTTTTCTCCATTTCATAGTCTCTCATCTCTCCACTCCAATGGCAAGCTCCCCTAGCATTCTTTTTTGTTTGTTTGTATTTTTTGGCTCCTGTTCCTCTCTCCTCTCTCCCATATCCATCCTAGCGACACACATCACAATCTCCCCGCTACATCCTGCCTACCTGCACTGTGCGCTTAACAACACACCACCAAGCAGCACAGGCATGGCCTACTGGAACCTGCCCTGCACTGATTACTGACCCGACCTTGTGGCTGTGGTAAGTGTCACAAACAACCCATCCCAGTAATTCCTCTTCAGCTACACCTGCCCTGCTGTACCATATCTGAGCAACTGAACCTGCCAATTGGAGAAGGAGGTGGAAAGTATCGTGCCCACAGATGAGCAAACAACAAAGAACACACAGCCCGCCTGCTCAGAAATAGCCAAATTTTTTAAAAAAAGGATGAAACAAACAAATCTACAACCAATAAATGAGAAAAATAACTACTGAATGCCCCAAAGATAGCAGACAATATCAAAACATTTACAAAAACCAGACAGGATGGTTCCAGTAGGCATCCAAAATAAAACATCAGATGACTTTCCAGTGGAAGAAAAGGCACTAGAACTACCTAATAGGGAATTCAAATCTTTAATATTCAGAATTCTCCAAGAGCTGAAGCAAAAAGAAGAAAAAAATGAGGAAAAAATAGACAAATTCACGGAAAATACACACAAAAAATTGGAAGAATTCAGGAAAATAATGCAGGAACAAAATGCCAGAATAAATTCACAAGTAGAAATTATACAAAAATAACAATTAGAAATCCAAAAGATAAACAACAATATTTTAGATATGGACGGTGTCATAGAAGGGCTGAGAAGCAGATTTGAAATGGTGGAAGACAGGATCAGTGGAATTGAAGACAAACACATGGATACAGCTCTGTTTGAGGAAAACTCAGAAAAAAGAACAAAGAAAAATGAAGAGACCCTGAGAGTTATGTGGGATACAATCAAAAGCGAAAATTTTCGAGAGATTGGAATTACAGAACAGGGGGAGAAAACAGAAAACACAGAGAGGATCATTGAAGAACGGCTGACGAAAACTTCCCCAATATCATGAAAGATGAAAAGCTGGCCATCCAAGAAGCTCAACGAACCCCATATAGGACAGACCCCAAAAGAAAATCACCAAGGCATATCATAATTACACTCGCAAAAACCAAAGACAAACAAAG
>NW_004444048.1:1053869-1072449 GCF_000243295.1 Trichechus manatus latirostris | reverse complement strand
AAGTCTTAAAACAGTATGTGTACTACTGTTTCATGAGAAACTATTTGTTCTGTAAGCCTTCACCTGAAGTACAATAAAAAAAAAAAAAAATTTTAATAAAAAAAATGTTAACTAGGTTTCTCTTCTATTATCTTGCTTTATTTCATTATCTTGCCTACCTTCTATTTCTTATTGTCAGCTTTGTTTTAATCATGTTTATTTTTTATTTAGCTTACAGGGTTTTCATTTAGATATCTATCTGCTATGCTTAAATTATTGTTACATCTGCTTTATTGAAGCTAGGAAGGAGGCATAGTCATGGATGCAAAGGTAAAAGTCACCACGAACATGGAGGCCTTGAGAACAGCAGCACATCTGTACTCCCTTAATAGTTCCCAAATCCCTTTTTATGTCGAATCTGCTAAAACTTTAACTTCGATGACTCAGGAGACCACCAAGTTTCAAATTTCCTCTCAGGATAATGCTAATATTACCTGTACTAACAGCACATTTGAACTGCTGGAATGGTGTTTTCTCAGCTCCCTTATGAAAGGGAAACATTATTTAAAATCCATGGTCTCTGCTACGCATGATTGTAGACATTGGGCAAACCTCCAGGACAGAGCTGGACAAAGCTACATTAAAAAAGAGAGGTAAATAAGAAGTTCCTTGCAGGCAAAGAACATCAACAAAATATCCCTAGTTTGCCTTTAACAAGAATTTAGGTTGTTGTTCCATTTTCACTAATCCACTTAGAATGGTGACGTTGTAGAGGCTTCTTGATACGTACGTCATAGGAGTTATTAAAGGTAAATGAAAGCTAACATGTGTTTTGGTTTTTTGGCTGGTATGGACCATTGGGAGCCCTGGTGGTGCAGTGGTTAAAGTGCTCGGCTGCCAAGCCGAAGGTTTGAACACACCAGCCTCTCCGCTGGAGAAAGATGTGGCAATTTGCTTCTGTAACGATCACAGCCTTGGAAACCCTATGGGGCAGATCTGCTCTGTCCCATAGGGCCTCTGTGAGTCAGAATCGACTCAATGGCAGCGAGTTTGCTTTTCTGGTTTTATGAACTATTGAGGAAGAATAAAGCATCTTTCTTTTTTGAGGAAGAGACCTACACTGTTTTACAGTGAAGTTCTGAGTGTTAAAAAAAAAAAAAAAAAATTCATCAAACTTAAAAAATGAAAACCTCAAATAGAGAAAGTTGGAGAAGGTAAAAATGTGCCAAGGAGGAGGATAGGGTTCACTCTCCAGCCCTGGGAAATGGCAGTGGGTGAGAGGTCTCCAAGGGTGGTCGTGATCCATGCCTCACTTGCTCTAAACTTTCCAGACTAGACACACAATGCTTGAGGAAAATGATCTTAAAGAGAACAGCAGCAACTGGGTGCTCAATCCTGTGTTCAAAATCCAAAAGATACCAGGAAGTGATTTTCATATGCCTGAATACTATGAATTTGTATAATATGCTGTGTTATATTTAAAATAATGTGATTTGTCTGGATTGCTTAAGTCATCATTATGACTTATGAAATTTAATGATGCTCTTTTGTACTTAACTTCCTTATTTTCCCCTTACTTGAGCAAGAAAATTATTCCTTTAGTGGTGCTGACAGCATTCCTTCTGACATTTAATTCTGCATTAGGATATTATCCTAAATCTTTTCCCTACTGAAGACCTAGATCTCCAGGTTTTCTCTTATCAATAACCAGCTCCATTCTCTCTAGAAAGGAGGAGGTGAGGGGTGGGGGGGATGGGGAAGTATTGTGTCTAAAGTTAATGAGCATTAAGAGGAAAAAAATTAAAAGCAAGCCAAAAGTCTAATACTAGGGGAATGGCTATATAAATTATGGAATGTCAGCTTTATGTCATATAGTAATATGACAAAACTATGATTACAAATTATATAATAAAAAGAAATATTATCTGGGTAAAAATCAACATGCAAAATGTCATGTATGCTATATAAAAAATATAGACAAATGTGAAGAAACATTTTAGAAGAATACTTAAAAATCAAATCTCAGCCAGTGTTGGATGTTGTTATTTTTTTAGAGTTGGAAGAGATGGGCTGATTGATACATTTAAAAATTGTGTTGCCATAATTGAATGTTGCTTATTGCATTATATTTTAAGAGAATATTCTAATAAGACTCTTTGTTTGTATTGAGAACTTTTTTTCCACAAATCCTTTTATTCTGTGGTAATGGCGAAAATTAACCTCTTCAGGACATAAAATTTAAATAAAAAGAAGGAAGAATTAGACTAGATTTGGATATCCTTTTATAGTAGTTAGACAAGAAAATGGGAAAACACTTTCAAATTATGATATTAAAGATTCAATTTCAATAACAATTTTGGACAGGAGAGCTGCTGAAAGTGCCTGATGGAAAATGAGTTAGAAACTTGCTGAAATAATCAGTAAAGAATGTACACCTGCGAAAAGGAAACTGACTTCGAGAAGAAGGACTAGGAAACAAAAATAGATACTGAGAAAGGAAATAAGAATCTACTGCTTAAAAAAAAAGGACTTTTTTTGTACCAAAAGCACAGCAGACACACTCTTGTCTCTGAGCCTTCGTATTTATACTTCCCTCTGCCTACAATTCTTTTTCTTCTTGCCTCACAGCTCATTACCTCACCTCCAAGTCTTATTAGTTACCTTCTTAAAATTGTAAACTTCTGTCTTACCAGCTTTTCTCTCCCTCTACCTGTTCTACTTTTCACTGTACTTACTTTCTAGTATATTCTTGTCTTATTATTTTGTTTATTGAGTGCTTCTCCTTCTAAACCACAGCTCAATTTTTTGTTAAAAATGCTGACTTCATAGTGCCTAGAATAGTGCATGGTACATAGTATGAGTTCATAGTAGGAATATTTATTAAATTAAATGTGTAAAGAGCTCATTCATTTAATTCAAAATTAAACGCATACTCAAGTTATTTTCTTATTTGAGAAGAGACTAGAGTTACTGATTAACTTTAGCTGCAGGTAAGAAAATATAAATGCATTATGGGTTAAAATTAAATGGAAATTACTGAAAGAATAAACCTGCTGCTGTCTACTGGATTCCGACTCATAGCAAGCCGACGGGACAGAGTGGAACTGCCCATAGGGTTTCCAAGGCTGTAAATCTTTATGGAAACAGACTGCCATGTCTTTCTCTTGTGAAATGGCTGGTGGGTTCAAACCATCGACTTCTTGATTAGCAGCCGAGTGCTTAACCTCTGTGCCACCAGTGCTCCTTAAAAGAATAGAAACAGAATATAATGGGGAAACTAGTAGAGAAAAATATAGACCACAGAAATCTAGATCAATTCCACAAAAAAAAGAAGAAAAATAAACAAGTGGAAAAGTGGTAAGTATAAAACACACAGTAACATTACTGAATTGAGTTCAAAGTTACCATTTTTTTTATATTAAATGTAAACAGATTAAAGTGACCTACTAAAAGATTGAAACACTCATTTGATTCACAACAACAAAAGGTAAAACCTACTCCATTCAAGCAATGTATATTTAAAATGTTATAGAAACACTGAAAATAAAAAAGATGAAAAAAATATAACACAAAAATACTAACCAAATAATGATGATTAACAAGATAAAAATCACACAAACTGAAATTCAAGTAAAAATATTTAAAAGGAACAGTGTAACCAAACACTGCAAAATCATGAACTTGAATGAATCAAATAATTCATCCTCAAAAAATGTAAAAAACAAAAATCAATAGAACTTAAAAAGAAATTAATTCCAAAATCAAAGTATTTTAGTGCAGGTAAGTCCCCAGCTTACGATGGTTTCCATTTTGACAACTCTGCCATAAGTCAGTTCTGACATAGTCAAACCCCTCTTTTTTTTTTTAGTTTTCACTATTTTTGCCTTTTATTATCAGTATCTTCATAAATCTGATGTTTAAACATCTGCAAATGATCATCTGAGAATGATAACATCCTCAAATTATGTGCTACAACATTGTATGTGTTACATGTTACCAACAGTAAATGTACCAAAAAAAAAAAGCCAGTAAGTGAAGTTCATCGTAAGTCAAATATGTCCTAAGTTGGGGACTACCTGCACGTATTTCCAGAAGCAGACATTCAGAGAAAAATCAAGCATGGATATGGAATTAAATAACACAAAAAATCAACTTGATCTACAAGGTATAAATGTATATAAAATATATATGGATATGGATATCTATAACTAAAAAGAAAGTACACAGTATTCTCAACCCATCAAGATCATTTACAAATATTGATCAAGTGCTTGACCAAAAAGAAGGACTCAGCAAACTCCAAAGAATCGATATGGCAGAAACTAACCACTATCCCTCTTCATTTGGAAACCAAAACGTACATTTATAAACAACTTATGGGTTAAAAAGAAAACCTAAATAGAAATTACAAACATAAATAAACTGAATGATCATGGAAACACTGTATATCACACTTGTTAACAAATAAGAAAGATTAAAAATAAATAAGTATTCAACTCAAGAAACTTCCAGAAGGAGAAAAAATAAATCCAGATAAAGTGAGAGGAAATAAATATAAATATAAAACAGAAATAATGAAGTAGATTTTAAAAACAAATGGTGGTCATCAGCAAATCCAAAATATCATTCTTTAAAACAATTACCAAAGTAGACAAACCCCTGGTAAAATTAATCAAGAGCAGAAAGTAAAAATAACATTAGGACGGTAAAGAAGAGATAACTCAGAGAGATTGGAGACATTACAAATCATAAGAGATTATGTAAGCAAATTTACTAAATAAAAATTAGGCAGTTAATGATGGGCAGTTCAGGCTGCATGGTGGCCCATGGTTAAACGTTCAGACTCTACTAAGGCCCAGTAACAAGCCAAATGCTGTTTCTCAAAAAAAGAGTAGTTATCTGCAGAGGATGGCAGGACTTTGCTCCAAACTCCTAAAGGTCTGCTCTGTGATTCACCAATACGGGCCTGTCAAACACTCCAAACAGCATCTCTATCTGCCACTGTCACTTCAAGCACCATTGGATCAACCAGATCATATGGCCCAAGTGGCAGAGCTGCTTGTAGGGTGCCCTGAACCTATTGCAGAGCCTTCCCTTGTCCTTGGGCCCCACTCAAAACAAGCAGCTTTTCGAGTCACTTGATAAGTAGGTCAGAGTAGCACACTCAGATGAGGGATATGTTGCGCCCCAAATCCAAAGAAGGCCACAAAGTATTGTGCCTCCTTTTAATTTTTAGGAGTATAACAACTTATCCTTCACTTTAGAAGGAATAATTTGACATGCCCCACACCACTGGACCCCTAAGAACTTCACTGAGGTAGAAGGTGCCTGAATTTTTGTTGGATTAATTTCCTACCCTTTAGCAAGCAAATGTTTTACCAGTAAGTCCAGAGTCACTGACGCTTCTTTCTTACTAGGTCCAATCGTATAATGTCATCAATGTAATGGACTGTTGTGATATCTTGTGGAAGGGAAAGGTGATCAAGAGCCCTGCAGACTAAACTATGACATAGGGCTGGAGAGTTGATATATCCCTGATGTAAGACAGTGAAGGTGTATTGCTGGCCTTGTCACCTAAAGGCAAACCTCTTCTGGCATTCCTTTGAAACTAGAATCAAGAAAAAGGCATTGGCCATATCAATAGCTGCATACCAGGTCCAGGAGATGTATTGATTTGCCCAAGCAATGAAACCGCATTTGGAAGAGCAGCTGCAATTGAAGTCACCACCCAGTAAGTTTTTGATAATCCACTGTCGTTCTCCAAAATCCATCTGTTTTGGCAAAATAGGCAAGTTGAATAGGGATGTGGTGAGAATCACCATCCCTGCATGCTTTAGATCCTTGAAGGTTTCACTAATCTCTGAAATCCCTCCAGGAATGTGGTATTGCTTTTGGTTCACTATTTTCCTAGTTAGGGGCAGTTCTAATGGATTTCACTTGGCTTTTTCCTACCATAATAGCCATTGCTCCACTTGCCCGGGATCCAATGTGGGGGTTTTGAGCATATTTATTCCAAGTGTGCATTGTGTAACTGGGGAAATCACTACTGGATGGGTGGGGGAACACACTGGACCCACTGTGAGAAAGACTTGAGCTAAGATACCATTAATAACCTGACCTCCATATGTCTCTATTCTGACTGGTGGACCACAGTGACATTTTAGGTCTGCTGAAATTAGTGTCAGTTCAGAGCCAGTGTCCAGTAATCCCTGAAAAGTCTGATTATTTCCTTTTCCCCAGTGAACAGTCATTGTCATAAAAGGCCCTAGATACTTTTGGGGAAGGCTGGGAGAAAGATTAACTGTATAGATTTTTGGCACTGTAGTGGGGTTCTTCTTCAAGAGGATCTGGCCTCCCCTTCATTCAAGGGATAGTGTGTATGTAAACTGGCTCAAATCTGGGAATTGACTGAGGGGCTGTAACTCTCTATTCTGGTGATTCGAGTTAGACTACCATTCAGTTGACCTGAATTCTTCTGCCTGTACAGATCAAGTAAATATTTAGTAGATTTTCCATCTATTTCAGTCCTAGGGACACCATGACTAAGCAGCCAATGCCATACAGTCAGACTATTCTGATTACTACTTTGACTCCACTGTCCATTCCGGTAACCACACTCACCTTGTCTTTGTCAATCAAGTGCTACCATTTGGGCCCCATCACCACGGGGTCCAATCAGCCTCATTGTAGTTAGGCATTTTAAGTCAGATAGCGCAGTTTCCACTGTCAAGTCAGACTTGCATAAAATAGCAATCACAGCAGTCTTTAAGATGCTCGGGCTCCCTTCACAAATTTGTTCCTCACCATTGTGGCAAAAGTTTTGTCATCTGGGCATTTCACGTGCATGACTTTGGGTGTAACCTGATAAATTCACTCTAACACACCAATTTCCCTAAGCCTTTGGGTACCTTCTTCTACAGTATACCAAGGCAGGTCTGATACTTCACCTTGATTTAGTGTAGGCCACTCATAATCCATGCTTCAGTGAACGAACCAAATAAACTATTAGATCCTCTCCTAATCTCTTGAGCTGATACGTGAAATGAAGAACCTGTGCTTAGTGGGCCTATATCAATAAACTCAGACTGATTCAACTTTATGTTCCTTGCACAATTATCCCACACCGTTAATAGCCATTCTCACACATATTCCCCAGGTTTCTGTTTGTACATATTAGAAAAGTCAAGTTCTTTTGGAGTGTAGCATACTACTTCCTGGGTCACACTTTGTATTTCACTTTTTGGGGCTCACTGAGACTTAAGTCTAGCTATAGGTCTAGAAGCAAAAACGGGTGGTGGCTTTAAAGCCAAATGCTGCTCATGGAATGATATTTCTCTGGTGTTATTTAGAACTAATTTCCACGAGACAATGACAGAAACCCTACCTCTTTGCTGAGACTGACTTGTCTTGGGGTGGGAGGTGGGGAGGCAGAGTAAAGAAAGGGTTGGACAGAGGATTTAGGATGGCTCCCTCCAACAACTCAGAAGTTCCCCTTTTCCCATTTTGAATTGAGCTATAACATGAAGCCTTCATAAAAACGGGATAGGATGAGGTTGGAACTAGTGATGAAAGTATGCTAAGCTTTAATTTGGATTGATTAGCTCTTAATAGTGTTAATAGGCACAGCCTTGTAAATGGGATACTAACACTTGCATTTATCTCTAATGGGCCTCAAGCTGGACTTTGGGTTTTGTTGAGGTCAAAGCCAGTTTGTTCTAAAGTTGAATTCATTCTGATGCTTGATGCTGTTCCATCCTTACCTTGTCCAGTGGAGCCCTACTTCTAAAGCTCAGTGTGCCGTCTATTTGGCATCCCGACTATTAAAAGTAGGCTATAAGGGAAGATTGTCAATATTCCGTGTGGCAAGAAAAGCCACTTTGTCTTTGCACATTGGTTGCCGAAATCTTCCTGTGGAACATATCCATATCTCCCGCGGAACATAGCCACATCTAGATAAATGTGAGCTTTTTCTTATTTCCATTATATGTCTATAAAGATGATTTCTTGTACAGAATGTTTCTGACCCATTTTAACCCTTGTCTGTAAAACACAGATTTGGAATAATATTTGGAAAAAAATAAATAGCTTTTTCAAAATGAAAAAAAATAGGGGTAGTGGTGATGGACTTTAGAAACATTCAGCAAAGTCTTATAAGGCATCTACCTCAGGCGATGACCCAGGCAATTCTCCAGATGCCGCCCCAGATGATATCTCAAAGACTGTTCAGGCACAGCTAGGTTAATTTCATCAGATGGGGATTGAGGGGATTATGGTTTTACTGGACAGGGTGGCTTAGCAGGCAAAGATGGAATAGTCTCTTGAGAAGGGAGTAAAAGGACTTGTTCCGTTTGCAGAAGTGATTCAATGGAATTTAGGGGTTCCATGTTCCCAACTTCCAGGTGATATGCCCATATGTCCCCATCCCAAGTGTCTTAGTCATCCAGTGCTGCTGTAACAGAGATACCACAAGTGGATGGTTTTAATCAAGAGAAATTTTTTCTCTCACAGTCTAGTAGGCTACAAGTCCAAATTCAGGGCATCAGCTCCAGGGAAAGACCTTCTCTCTGTCGGCTCCAGAGGAAGGTACTTGTCATCAGTCTTCCTTGGTCTGGGAGCTTCTCTGCACAGGAACCTCAGGTCCAAAGGACACACTCTACTCCTGGCGCTGCTTTCTTGGTGGTATGAGGTTCCCAGGTGTCTCTGCTCGCTTCTTTCTTTTATATCTCAAAAGAGATTGGCTTAAGACACTATCTAATCTTGTAGACCTCATCAGTATAACCTCCGCCAATCCATCTTATTACATGATAGTGATCGAGTTTACAACACATAAGGAAATCACATCAGATTACAAAATGGTACATAAGCATACAATACTGGAAATCATGACCCAGCCAAGTTGACAGACATTTTTGGGGGACACAATTCAATCCATGACACCAAGTTTCAGGATCCCATTCTTTCCCATAAAAGAAATGTGATCCAACATAATGCAGAAATTATTGAACAATATCATTAATATCACGTGCATAAAAATTTTGCTAAAAATCATTCAAAAGTGGTTGCAGCAGTACATCAACAGGGAACTGCCAGAAATTCAAGTTGCATTCAGAAGAGGACATGGAACAAGGGATATCGTTGCTGATGTCAGAGGGATCTTGACTGAAACAGAGAATACCAGAAAGAAGTTTATCTGTGTTTTATTGACTATGCAAAAGCGTTTAACAAATGTGTGGATCATAACAAATTATGGATAACATGAGGAAGAATGGAAACCCCAGAACAACTTAATTGTGCTCATGAGAAACCTGTACATAGATCAAGAGGCAGTTGTTTGAATAGTACAAGGAGAACTGTGTGGTTTAAAATCAGGAAAGGTGTGCATCAGGGTTGTATCCTTTTATCATATATACTTAATCTGTATGCTGAGCAAATAATATGAGAAGCTGGAATATGAAGAAGAACATGGCATCAGGATTGCAGGAAGACTAATTAACAGCCTGTGATATGCAGATGGTACAACCTCACTTACTGAAAGTGAAGAGGACTTGAAGCACTTACCGATGAAGATCAAAGACCACAGCCTTCAGTATGGATTACACCTCAACATAAAGAAAACAAAAATCTTCACAACTGAACCAATAAGCAACATCATGATAAATGGAGAAAAGACTGAAGTTGTCAGGATTTCATTCTACTTAGATCCATAATCAACACCCATGGAAGCCACGTATTGCATTGGGCCAATCTGCTGCAAAAGACCTCTTTATAGCGCTAAAAAGCAAAGACGTCACTTTGAGGACTAAGGTGTGCCTGACCGAAGCCATGGTATTTTCATTACCTCATATGCACACGAAAGCTGGACAATGAATAAGGAAGACTGAAGAATTGATGCACTTGAATTACGGCATTGGCAAAGAATATTGAATATACCATGGACTTCCAGAAGAATGAACAAATCTGTCTTGGAAGAAGTACAGCGAGAATGTTCCTTAGAAGCAAGGATGGTGAGACTTCATCTCACGTACTTTGGACATGTTATCAGGAAGGACCAGTCCCTGCAGAAGGACATCATGCTTGGTAAGGTAGAAGGTCAGAGAAAAAGAGAAGGCCTTTAATGAGATGAATTGACACAGTGGCTGCAACAATGAGCTCAAACATAGCAAGTGAGGATGTGTGTAGGACAGTGTAGTCTTGCATTCTGTTGTGCATAGGGTAGCTGTGAGTCAGAACTAACTGGACAGCACCTATCAACAAACAACAACATTTCTTCCCAATCAATGCCTTCACTTTAACTTCAGACAGCCTTCGAGGCTGGGATTTCAGTTGGCTTTGTAACTCAGCCACTCTTACAATAAAACTCTTGGTTTGGTTTTCAGCAATATCAGCTCTGTTACTGCAAGAAACAAGGCTTTCTTTCAGTACATAAGTGGCAAATTTAAGGTCTTTTACATGGAGCTTGAGCTGTGACTCTGAAGCTTTGAGTTCATCCCTTTCTTTCACCAATTTGTCTAGCAAAAGTAGGACAAACCAACTTGCTTCCCTATACTTCTCATTCTTATAAAATTGCAGAAATGTATCAAATATGCCATCACCCAGAGCCTTACTTATCACCAATACTTGATCTATTGGTGTTGATATTTTGCCTATTAATATTTCCATCTCACACCATTGATTAGCAGCTCCCTCTTTACTACTGGAGGCAGAGTCATCAGCACCTTTAAGAGTAGTCAGACTTGAGAACCAATTCAGAAAACAAACCCTTCCTTGTGATTTTCTTTCTCTAAAACTACTGTCAGTAACGAACGTCTTAGGCTGGGTTTTCTGGAGAAACAAAACTAGTGAAGAACATATGTATATACACTTACATATATATATATATACACACATACACACACACACACACACACACACACACACACACATATATGCTCTGGTGGGTAAGTGGTTAAGATCTTGGCTGCTAACCAAACAACCTGCAGTCTGAATCCACCAGCTGCTCCTTGGAAACCCTATGGGGCAGTTCTACTCGACTTGATGGCAACAGAGTTTTTTTTGTGTATATATATATACATACATATACATATATAGATATATACATATATATATATGTATAAACCAAACCTATTGCTGTCAAGTCGATTCTGACTCATAGCAACCCTATAGGACAGAGTACATCTGCCCCATAGAGTTTGTAAGGAGCACCTGGTGGATTCAAACTACTGACCTTTTGGCTAGCGGCCATAGCACTTAACCACTACGCCACCAGGGTTTCCTATGGATATAGATATAGATATACACACACACATATATATATAAAGAAAGAGAGAGAGAGATTTATTTCAAGGAAATGGTTCATGCGGTTGTAGAGGCGGTAAATCCCAAGTCTGTGAGTCAGGCGTCATGCTGGAGGCTACTCCTGACTCACACGGCTACAGGGGCTGATGAACCCAAGATTGGCAGGTCAGATGGTAGGCCGCTGGCTCACACGCTGTGGAGGCCAACGAATCCCAAGATTGGCAGGCAGTACAGCAGGCTTCTGGCTCAAGTCCCAAGAACTGGAGGTTAGATGCTGATGAGCCAGTTGCAGGATTCAGAGCAAATGAGTGAGCTTTGTCATAACGTTTGGGTATAAGCCACACCCCTGAGGAAACTTCCCTTACAACTTATTTGCTGCTCACTTCAGATCACATCATGGAGGATGACATCATTACATAACTGCCAAAGTACATTATTACACAACTACCAAACTACATCACTACATAACTGCCAAACTGCATTACATAACTGCCAAATCACTGAGAATCATGGCCCAGCCAAGTTGACACACAATCTTAACCATCATGGTCACTAAACTATATTGTCTGTTCCCTGCCTTTCTGATCTTAAAATTTAAAAATGATAGCTTTCCCATTCATACTACTCCCCACTGTCTTCAGCAAGGCTTGATAACTATCAGAATTTAAAATTTTTATCTCTATGAAGGTTGTGAAATGGGCATAATTTTAATTAGCATGTATTTGTTAGATTGATTAATGTTGAGTGCAGACATAAGACCCCTTGTTGTATTAAGCAGGAAGGGATTGAATACAGAAAACTAGGAGCTTACAAAATTATTAGAATAGATAGAGAGCAGCCCCTAGGCTAGACATCCAGGAGCGACAGCAGAGCATAACTGTCCCTCTATGGAAACTACCAGCTCTGAGGCTACCTCTGGAAATAAGTTGAAAACACACACTCCACAGCTATCAACCAGTGATCAGAAAGCGATAATAAAGAAGCCCCTTCTACCCCTGCACCACCTGTAAATACTTCCCCAAACCAAGACAGCTAGAGAATGGACAGTGGAAGTCAGCTGCAGGAAAGGTCATGTTTCCCTCCATCCTTCTTGCCTGCAAAAACAGCCGAAGGGGCAGGGAAAAGTGGCGGCCTCTTCAGGCTGCCTTATAAACCTCACCTGAGTACACCTAACTGACAGAACCTAATTTGCATCTTAGGAATTCCTGGGTGGTGCAAACAGTTAACGCACTCAGCTGCCAACCAAAAAGTTGGAAGCTTGAGTTCAACCATAGGCACCCCAGAAGAAAGGACTGTCTATCCATTTCCGAAAAATCAGCCACTGAAAACCCTATGGAGCACAGTTGTATTCTGACACACATGGGGTCGCCATGAATAGACGTCCACTTGACGGCAACTAGTTAACTTCTCCAAATAGAGAGGGAGGAACGGAGATGGAGCAATCCATACTACCACTGTGCCTGATTAACACCACAGTTCAGAATCTTCTGCATGTTTGATGCATCTATGATTTTTTTCCTTCTGTGAATTAAATGATCATATCCTTAGCCGATTTTGGGGGATATGCTGTTTTTTCTGGGTTGATTGCCTTTTCTTTATTGATTTGTAGACATTTATTAATTTATTCTAAGCACTGATCTTGGTTGCATGCACTGAAGATGTTTTCTTTCCATATTTTTTTAAATTGTCATAAAGAAAATTTTATCGTTAATGTCAAATTTATCAATACTTTTCTTTAGGATGTGTGCTTTTTGTATCTTGTTCTAAAATGTTTCCGGAGTTAGAAGCTAAGTCTGTACATTATCTTCTAAAAGTTTTAAAATTTTACTTTTCACATTTAGATATCCATCCATCTGGAATGTATTTTTGGGAATTTTAAAAGAAATATAATTTTATTTTTCTATGATGACAGACAATTGTCTCTGCTCAATTTCACCATTTATTGAGTATTCCACCCTTTTCCCCACTGATACATAATGCCATTCTTATCATGAACCAGAAGGAGCTCTGGTGGCGCAGTGGTTAAAGTGCTTGGCTGCTAACCAAAAGGTTGGCAGTTCAAACTCACCAGCTACTTTGTGGGAGAAAGATGTAGCAATCTGCTTTCATAAAGATTTACAACCTTGGAAACCCTGTGGGGCAGTTCTACTCTGTCCTCTTGGATTGCTATGACTCAGAATTTGACTCAGCAGCAATGGCTTTTATGGGTATCATGAACCAAACTCCCTGGGTATCATAAACCAAACTCCCTTTTACCACTGAGGCTCTTCCACAACTCTTTAAGTTGGTACAATTGTCAATTTATGTCTATCTCTATGGCAATACCATACTGTTTTAATTACCATAATTTTAAAATATATTTTTATGACTCTTAGAGTTAGTGCCAACTTCTTATTCTTTCTCTTTAAATTGCTGGCTCTTCTTGACTTTTATCATCCTTTCAGAATTTTTGAATCAGTAAGTTTACATTAAAAAAATAAAAGTTTTTTTTCTGGATTTATATTAAATTTACAGATTAATTTGGAGATAATATACACTTTTAAAATATCACGTATTCACAACCTCACACATGATCTATGTTATTTAAGTCTTTTTGTATATTTTTCAATAAGTTATTCTGAATTTCTTCATAAAGGCATTACATATATTTTTAAATATATGTTCATTAGAGATGTACATTGGAGATTTCATGTGATTTTGTATGGAAACATTTGTTATTGATGTATTGGAGAACCACTAATTCCACAACCTTGCTAACTTTGTTATTATAAATTTACTTGGGTTTTACTTTTCTGTAGCTAATCAAAGCAATAGACAATTTTGTTTTCCCCTTTCCAATCCTAACACCTCCTATTTCTTGTCTAGTGTGCTAAGCAGTCCACCACAATGTTGAAAAGCAAATTTACTCTGAATGAGGGACAAGCTGGATTAAGGGCCAGCTGGTTCTCACCAGGGGTGCTAATCTGTAAGGGGTGCTAAAACTTCACTGGAATAAATCAAATATACTGTGCCAAAAAACTTAGCTTTCCACAAGCAATTCCTTATATTATTGGCAAGATGACTATTGGTCCTGCTCCCACCAAAGTGGTGATGCCCTGAGTGGAAATTTAAAAAAAAACACTCCTTTCCAGCCAGCTCTGAAGCTAGCTAGTAGACAGTTACCTGAACTTGGCAGTTACTAGCAGTTAAAATTCTGAAAGAAAATAATGATTGCATAGTGCTGTTTACTGGGAACAAGTGATTTGCTTTAATATCTAAATTTTAATCACTTTATTATATTTCATCTCCAAACATACCTGCTTCAGAAAATAAGAAAAGACAACTGAAGGTGAAACATAAACCTCAAGCATTAGAAAATATTTGTTTCTTTACTTCATCCACTGGAAGTAAATCAGCAAGCAAATGTATGGGGCTACATTATTTACTGATAGAAAATCAGTGTTTCTACATCTTCACTAGATTGATTTGAACAGTTTTCTTTTTTTTTAAGACTATTTTGAGAGGGTGGGGCAAAGATAGTGGAGTAGTCAGATGGCTTCCTATGTTCCTCTTACAACAAAGACCTGAAAAAACAAGTGATTTGATTGTATATGAATATCTAGGATCCCTGAACAAGGCAAAGTTGAGTAATTGGACTGAGTGGTGTGGGGAGAGAGAGATGGTTTGGAAGCAGTGAGGAGTAGCCTGACCTGACCTGGTGGAAGCTGCAGACCTTCAGCCCGGATCAGCTTGGGTTGCTCAGAGAGGTGGGTATACAACTCCACTCACTCACTTGGGAGGCAGTTTCCACATCAAAAGAGATATGGCAGCAGAGATTCTGCTTGGACAATCCAAACCAGTGAAAAGCAGCACCCAAGTGGCTAAAGACAAGTACATGTGTGTGGCCTTTCATGAGATTTAAAAAAAAAAACCATTTGGGAAATACCTCGCTTCCATTTACCTTCTCCCTCCCTGCTCTGCACCGGGTCTGGCTGGCTTCAGCGATCTCTGAGTCTGCTGGGCCAGAAGTAAATCCCATAAGACACCCTGACCCATTCTCCAGGCCTTGGAGAGGGAGCAAATTAACAAACGGGGAAAAAATAAGCTACCGGCTCCCTTAAGCCAGGAACTCAGGGTTGGCACAGCTCCTTTGCCTAGGCATGGGCATAAGGGGTCTGCAGACTTCGAGTGTCTTCCACTCCTGTATAGACTTGTGTGGACCCATCTCAACAGTGTAAGCCCTCACTACCACAGTACAACAGAGTAAACACCTGAAGTCTAACTTCAACTATTTCAGCTATGAAGTGGCAGATTTGTGATGCTTGACACTGCTCTGCCCTTTAGGTAGGCGCCTTACCTGTCCGCATCAGGGGCTTGAGGACTGGTGGCTCCACCTACACTTCCTAGCCACCTGCCATAGGGGTCCAAGAATAAGTGGTGCCCCCAGTCCTTACACCCAACAGAGTAGGGTTCTCATAGCCTGGCTGCAAAACTCACCTACCTACTCGCTCTAGGGAACAGGGACACGCTTTCCTTTCAGACACTCAGGGGCAGCTGTCAGCCCCCTGCCTTACTCAGTGCATGACCCCCTACTGCAGCCAGATACCTATGCCTACACCAATCACCCATGCCTCTCTAAGACTGTAGGTGAAAGCCTGCACCACACACTTGGTGACCAACTGCCTGACACCTGAGCTGAATCCATACAGGAAAATTTAATGGACTCCTGGGCACGCATACTTAGTTACAGACATAAGTACCTGGTGACAGGACATTGGAGCTTCAAAGGTGCCAATAATCAACCTAGCACAAATGAGCAGCCTATTTGGGCATATCAGAACAAAACAAAACAAGAAGCTAGGACACACTAAACAAATATAAAAAAAATTATAACTTCTTGATGGCTCAGAGACAGCAGTCAATATCAAATCACATAAAGAGGCAGTCCATGATGGCTTCAGCAAGCTCCCAAAATAAAGAATTAATAACTTTTGTGGAAGAAGAGAATGTCTTGGAATTACCAGAGGCAGAATACAAAAGATTAATACACAGAACTCTTCAAGAAATTAGAAAGGAAATTTTCCAAAATGCAAAAATGGCCAAAGAACATACAGACAAAGCAGTAGCGGAACTTAAAACAGTTATTCAAGAGCATAATGAAAAACTTAACAGGCTGCAAGAATCCATAGACAGACAGCGATCAGAAATCCAGAAGAGTAACAATAAAATTTCAGAATTAGACAACTCAATAGAAAGTAATAGGAGCAGAATTGAGGCAGCAGAAGTCAGAATTAGTGACATTGAAGATAAAGCACTTGACACTAACTTATTTGGGAAAAATCAGATAAAAGAATTAAAAAGAATGAAGAAACTCTAAGAGTTATGTGGGACTCTATAAAGAGAAATAACTGACAAGTGATTGGAGTACCAGAACGGGGCGGGGGGAGGATAACAGAAAATACAGAGAGAATTGTTGAAGATTTGTTGACAGAAAATTCCCTGATATCATAAAAGATGAGAAGGTATCTATCCAGGATGCTCATTGAACCCCACATAAGGTAGATCCCAAAAGAAGTCACCAAGACATAATATAATGAAACTTGCCAAAACCAAAGATAAAGAGAGAAATTTAAGAGAGGCTAGGGATAAAAGAAAAGTCATCTACAAAGGAGAGTCAATTAGAATAAGCTTGGATTACTCAGCAGAAACCATGTAGGCAAGAAGGCAATTGGATGACATATATAAAGCCTATAAGGAAAAAAATTGCCAGCCAAGAATTTTATCTCCAGCAAAACTGTCTCTCAAATATGATGGCGAAATTAGGGCATTTCCAGATAAACAGAAGTTTAGGGAATTTGAAAAAACCAAACCAAAATTACAAGAAATCCTAAAGGGAGTCCTCCAGTTAGAAAATCAATAACATCAGATAACAACGCAAGACTAGAACACAGGACAGAGCAACCAGATATCGACTCAGACAGGGAAGTCACAAAAATAAATCAAAGCTAAAACACCAAAAATAGGGAAACAGCAATATCAATAAGTAAAAAATGACAACATTAAAACATAAAAATAGGGACTTAAAAAATGTAGACAGATTTTTCATATGGAGTGGAAGTCAAGGCAATATAAAGAAATAAAAGACTAGTATAAACTTAGAAAAATAGGGGTAAATATTAAGGTAACCACAAAGAAAACTAACAATCCTACATATCAAAATAAAAAACTAGAAAAATATAAAGATTCAGCAAATACAAAATCAACAACAATGAAACAGATGAAAAGAAAATACATAAAGAAAACCGACTCAGCACAGAAAATTAAGGGGAACAAAGAAACTGTGAACAACACACAAAAAAAGACATCCAAATGACAGCATTAAACTCTTACCTATCAATAATTACGCTGAATGTAAATGGACTAAATGTACCAATAAAGAGACAGAGAGTGGCAGATTGGATAAAAAAGCATGATCCGTCTATATGCTGCCTACAAGAGACACACCTTAAAGATACAAACAAGCTAAAACTCAAAATATGGAAAAAAATATATCAAGCAAACAACATTCAAAAAAGAGCAGGAGTGGCAATATTAATCTCTGACAAAATAGACTTAAAGTAAAATCCACCACAAAGGATAAGGAAGGCACTATATAATGATGAAAGGGTCAACAGACCAGGAGGACATAACTATAATAAATATTTACACACCCAACAACATGGCTCCAAAAAACATAAAACAAACTCTAACAGTACTGAAAACAGAGATAGACAGCTCCACAAAAGTAGTAGGAGACTTCAGCACGCCACTTTTGGTGAAGGACAGATCATCCAGAAAGAAGCTCAACAAAGATACGGAAGAGCCAAATGCTATAATCAACCATCTTGATCTCATTGAAATATACCGAACACTCCACCCAACAGCAGCTAAGTATACTTTCTTTTCCAATGCACATGGAACATTCTACAGAATAGACCACAGATTAGGCTATGAAGCAAACCTTAACAAAATCCAAAACATCGAAATATTACAAAGCATCTTTTCTGACCTTAAAGCCATGAAAGTAGAAATCAACAACACAAAAAGCAAGGAAAAAAAGTCAGACACATGGAAACTGAACAACGTCTTGCTCAAAAACTACTGGGTTATAGAAGAAATTAAGGAGGGAATAAAGAAATTCATAGAATCAAATGAGAATGAAAATACATCCTACCAGAACCTTTGGGACACAGCAAAAGCAGTGCTCAGAGGTCAGCTTATAGCAATAAGTGCATACATTCAAAAAGAAGAAAGGGCCATAATCAAAACATTAACCCTACAACTGGAA
>NW_004444048.1:1045515-1050588 GCF_000243295.1 Trichechus manatus latirostris | reverse complement strand
TCTTCAGACAGGGATTGGACTGTACTGTGGGACATAAAGTGATACTTGTGAGGAGTGTGTTTCTTAGCTCAAGTAGATACAAGAGACTAAATGGGCAGCTTCTGTCCGGAGGTGAGATGGGAAGGCAGAGAGGGTTAGGAGCTCATGGAATGGACATGGGGAATCAGGGTTGGAAAGGAGGAGTGTGCTGTTGCAGTACGGGAGAGAGCAATTAGGGTCACAGAACAATGTATGTATAAATTTTTGTATGGGAGACTAACTTGAAATGTAAACTTCATCTAAACTACAACAATAAAAATTTTTTTTTAAAAAAAGATTATTTTGAAAGGGCACTAAATTATTAGTTTGCTTAATTTAGGTCCTAGGTGAGGGTCTAAAAATTACCCTATCAAAAAAAAAAAAAAGCATCTGAGCATGATACATTTTTGCGAATAATTTGATTATCTATATCCACTATTTTCCAGATAGTTGAACTGTCAGGAAGTGAAGCATAACTGTGCATACGTGCACACATGTTTGTGCAGGCGTGTACAAAAACACAGTCACACACACCCAGACTTACCTACATTACGTAAATTTGAAGCAGAGTTTATGGACATTTGTCCATCTGCCTTTTGGGGGCAGAGAACTATTTTAATACACATTTGACACATCCTTGATTTCCTTTCCTCCTTCAATTCACAGCCAAACATTTATATTATTTTCATCTTTGGTTTTGGACAGTGTTTTGGATTTATGCCAACATCTCATAATTCAGTTCTGCCATTCACTCATATTTCATTTTTGCTTAAAGTTTTTCTTTTCCTTTTTACTATCTCCATGTCATACTCTCTTTTGGTCTTTGTTAGTTTTTTTTTTTGTTTTTTTTTTTCCCTGTCACTCACTTGGTGGCAGCTCAGAAACACTGCAACAAAGTGAAGAGGGAGAAACTTACCAAGGCTGTGTGTATGTGTGAGACACACACACAGAGATTTTAAGAACAGAAACAGACTTTGCTGAGGAGAAACAAAACTTGTGGAGATCAGCTACCAAGTACTTCTGAGATACATATAATAGGTCAGAAATTCAGAGTATGCTTCTGTTTAAGTTGCCAAGTAGTAATAAATATACTTTTTTCAATTATAGACACAAGAAGGGATTAAAGACACACACAGTTTGTTTACTGAAGATGAAAATAAAGTAATAACAATTAGAATAAGCATGAATATGATAAGTAATGAATAGCAGCGAAAATCCCCAGTTGAGCATAATGTATACATAAAATCATTTTTATTCCTAAGAGAGCAAATATTTATCATCTGACTCCACTCAAAAGTTTATTTGAATACCTGATACAGGCTCCCTACTTCCCCCATAATGTTTAGAGATACATGTTTGTTCAGAGAACCTTATTGGCACACTCTGCCTTTTTCCCTTAATATTACATAATATTCTTAGACGAATATTTACACTAAAAGTGAACACTTCTAAATTGTTCTTCATTTCTTCATGGATGTCATCTCATAGATGGAAGCAGAAGTAGAAACATAAGTGCTACCAACTGTGCTTTTGCACAGGAGCTTGTTTTCTAGTAGAAGGATGCAGATAGAAAAACACGTCAACACAGTACAGTTACAAGTGCTGAAATAGAAGACTCTAAATGAAACAGTGTCCTACAGAAGAGGGAGTGGTAAGCTGCACCTGGTCAGGAAGGGAGATCAGGAAGGGCTTCTAGTGAAGGGTCACCCAGTACAAGAGGTCTGGGAGTCCAGTGAGATTTCAAAATCCCATGAGATGTTAGCGAGTTGCTGCTAGTTAGGATGTGGGGACGGTGGGCTACACAAGAGAATTGAGCTTGGATTCACTTAGGATCCTAATGACTTGGTAAAGAATTTGGATTTTTTCCTTTGCAAAATGGGAGCCACTGGGGGCTGATAAAGAGGAGAGTCGGGAGATTTGTACTCTAGTACTGATTGTCACCAAGGAGCTGGGCAACTTTAGATAAATTACCTAACTTCTTGGGTTTTAGTTTTTTTCACATATATAAAGAGAGCTGGTAGAGAGAATCTATAAAGTCCTTACCAGTTTTAGTCTCTGTTAAGAGCTGCCATTTATAGGGATCCCTGGTGATGCAGTGGTTAAGAGCTAGGTTGCTAACCAAAAACTCAGCAGTTCAATGCACCAGCCACTCCTTGGAAATCCTATGGGGAAGTTCTACTCTGTCCTACAGAGTTGCTATGAGTCAGAATCCACACGATGGCCACGGGTACCACTTATAGAGTGCCTATGATATATCAGACATTTCATTTGCTTTGTCTCTTTTAATCATTGCACTAACTCTAAAAGGAAGACCAAAGAATTGATGCATTTGAATTATGGTGTTGGTGAAGAATATTGAATATACCATGGACTGCCAGAAGAATGACGAAATCTATGTTGGAATAAGTATAGACAAAATACTCCCTAGATGCGAGGATGGAGAAACTTCATCTCACGTACTTTGGACATGTTATGAGGAGAGACCTATCCTTGGAGAAGGACATCATGCTTGGTAAAATAGAGGGTCAAGGAAAAAGAGGAAGACCCTCGAAGAGATGGATTGACACAGTGGCTGCAACAATGAGCTCAAACATACCAGCAATTATGAGGATGGTGCAGGACTGGGCACTGTTTCATCCTGTTGTACATAGAGTTGCTATGAGTCAGAACCAACTCGACACACCTAACAACAACAACACGAATAATAATGTTAAATGCTCCAGTGGGAAAGGTGAAAAGTATGCAAGATGACATGGATTATTTCAGCGGAGAGAAGAAAACTAAAAGAAAGTATCAAATGAAAATGTTACAGATAAAAAACATAGCAACAGAGATGAACGTCATCACTAAGCCCATAAGTAGACTCAACGCAGTCAAAAAAAGAATCAGAGACCTTGAAGATAAAGCAATAGGATTTATCCAAGCTTAAAAAAAGAGAGGAATGCGTGGGTAGGGTAGGGGAAGAACAAAGCATCCAATTCAAATTGGAATCCTAGAAGAAGAAAGAGAGAAAAAGACAGCAGAAATATTTCAGAAAATAATGCCTGAGAAATTTCCAAAATTAATGATAGACACCAAACCACAGATTTTAAAACCTCAGAGAATACCATGAAGAATAAATATGTCGTAGTGGCGACGGTTGTTGGGGCGGCGGAGACAGTAACCAATGCCACAACTCTTACAGAGAAGTGGGGCCAGGAGGGTCACTCTGAGGAGTCGACCCCCACTCCAGTCCCAGGAGTTTATTTATAGTCAGTACTGTAAGCAGTGAAGCAAATCATAGAACAATGGGTTTTGGGTGGATAACAATCAGTTTCGGGCAAGGGAGAATGGGCTATAGGTAAGCAAGTTAATCAGTAAGGGAACAGTGGGTTATAGAAAAATAAGTCGTGCCTAATCTCTCACTCATAGCTGACAGGTGTCCAGCATGACGTGTACAGCATAGAGGCCTGTGGGAGCTGCAGTTGACAATAGTGCAGCCATGTTTAAATGGCATATATCCCCACATCTCCCCCCTTTTGTTTAGTTAATGGAATAAGAATCAAGAGGGTTTCCACTGGTCCAACAAGTGTCTGTTAGGACAACGTAAAATTTTCTCTACGAGATAAAATCCGAGATTATCTCAGCTACTGCCTCCACACCTCAGGGCCCGGCATCTTAGTGAGTCCTTGTGAGCCCAGCTTCAGCTGGGGCACACTCCATATGTTTAAGGAGGAGAAGTAGCATAGCTATGAGTAACACCTGGACTTAGTCGAGCTCCTAGATGGCTGCTATGGCAAGCTCTTTAAACTCATGGTGCTGGTTTTCCACTGGATACCATCTGGTTTTTCACCAGGTTGTTACTTAATGCCTGGGCTTAGTGCTCCTAGATGGCGGCCGTAGCAGGCTCTTTAAACTCACGGTGCTGGTTTTCCACCAGATACCATCTGGTTCTTCACCAGGTTACTAAGCAAGAGCATTGCTCTTATCAGACGCAAAGATGGAGCGGGGAACTCACTGTGCCTTTTAGGTGTGTAAGACAATAGAGGATGATCTTATGAGGATAATATAATCCTCTGCACTAGTAATATCCTGATTGTTGGACCCATGGGTTTCCTCTGACTCTCATTTTGTCAGGTAAACACTGACTTTTAACATCCACTGAAATTATTATTCTTAAAGGCTTAAAGATTTATAAAGGCTCAAAGATTCATTAACAATCAAACAAGCAATGATTTACACAGCTTTGCCATTACTTGGAAGGGAATTACTAGGAAGGGCAATTTATACATCATAACAGATTTAACAATCAAATAAACACTGATTTACACAAATTTACTATCAATTGGAAAGGAATCATCTAACTTAGAAATCTGTCTATACAGAAGTATCTAACTAGGAGAAGCAGAAAATATAGAGGAGTTTACACATAACAAATTTTCATTGAAAACTTACTGAGTAACAAAATACAGGTAATTACTGATTATCAAAATAATAACATAGGAAGGGCCTTCTTAAGAGAAGGTCTTTATTTTTCCCGTCTCCTGTTTGGGTAACTGGTAGCGAATGGTCCAGGTGTAGAAGGCCGTCTTCTGTTGGTGATGGGAGATCTTCAGGGAGTAGAGACATCGGATGACTGTTGAGAATTAAAAGTCACGAGAGAAACCATAGCTAGAAACAGGTTTTCGGGTGTAAGTGGGGCACCAGTAGCTGAGAGGACATGCTCAGCTTTGGAGGAGAGGGCTTTCAGACCTCCCCATGTTACCGGTATAGCAGAGCTCTGTTGTTCACCATCCTTTCCCAGGGGAGGGGGTGATAGTGTCAGTTGTTGCCCTGGAATCGGGTCAGCTCGTGACCCCAGTTGCAGCTGGAGTGGTGGCAGCGGCTCCCAGTGGAAGAGAATGGGTGGTGGCTGTTGCTGGGTCATGATATGGTTTTACTAGTTGAGAGGGAATCAAAAGTGGACCTGTAGGAGACAAAACAGCCGCATACCCTCGCCCCCAGGTTAATAATTCTGCAGGCCCTTGCCAGACAGAGGGATTTTGAGGATCTTTATAGAGGACCTGTGGGTGAGGT
>NW_004444048.1:1042401-1043652 GCF_000243295.1 Trichechus manatus latirostris | reverse complement strand
AATCAAGTTATTCTGGTTTGGGATGGGCTAGGAGAATGTTGTCCATATAATGATATATAAGACATGAGGGAAAGGCTCTTCAGACTGGCTTAAGAGCCTTATCAACATAGTATTGACAGATAGTTGGACTATGGACCATGCCCTGTGGGAGAACAGTCCAATCAAAATGCTGCATAGGACGACAATTATTCATAGAAGGAACTGAGAAGGCAAATTTAGCACAGTCATCTGGATGGAGTGGGATGGTAAAAAAACAATCTTTAAGATCAATAATAATAATATGATATGTTTGAGGAATACAGGCCAGATTGGGAATTCCTGGTTGGAGAGGTCCCATAGGGACAAGATGCTGATTAACAGCCCATAAGTCATGAAGAAGCCTCCATTTTTTGGATTTTTTAGGAACACAGAAAACAGGTGTATTCCAAGGGCTGCAGGAAGGCCGGATGTGTCTGGCCTCCAACTGTTCCTGGACAAGTCTTTTAAGGTGTTTTAATTTGTCTTCTTTACTGGGCCACGGCTCAACCCAAACAGGAGGTCCAGGTATCCAGGTTAACTTTAACAGAGGGTCTGTTTGAGCAGTGGCCCCTATGAAAAATCCTGAGGGGTGCCAATTGAACATCCCACTGGGAGAGTAAATCTCGTCCCCATAATATAGTAGGCAAAGGAAGGATAAAGGGACAGATAGAAGTGGGCTGTCCATCAGGGCTATAGCAAACAATGGGAAGTGTACTTTGAAAAGGACACTGTGCTCCTCCAACTCCTGTGAGGGTTTCAGTGGGTTTGCTTCTTGGGCCAAGAAGAGGGCCAGGAATCAGAGGAGAAGATAGTTACATCTGCCCCAGAATCCACGAGCCCTTTAAACATGTGAGCATTGACCTGAACAGTAAGATATGGTCGGGAAGACTGTAACTTAGCAACCCAAAAAGCATCAGTACTGCCAAAACCCCCAGCCCATCTTGGGGTAGTGCGAGTGGAGGGGACTACAAAGGGAAGTAAAATTAGCTGTGCTATTTTATCAGAGGGAGTAATATTCCAATAAGAGAGACTGGAAACCATAATTTTAATTTGACTTTCACAATCAGAGTTTATTACACCAGGATGAACAGTCAGACCTTGAGATGTAATACTAGAGCGACCCATTAGAAGTCCTAAATATCCTCGAGGCAGGAGTCCCCAAACCTGTGTTGCTATAAGAAAAACTTTTCCTGCCTCATCTATTATAGCCCCTTCTGCTAAGGGTAAATCTAG
>NW_004444048.1:1019944-1041226 GCF_000243295.1 Trichechus manatus latirostris | reverse complement strand
GTGGTGCCAAGCAATAAGAACTGAAGCTGGGATGTTCATGTCACGAATGATGTTACCAATACGTTCCCATGCTTCTACATCAAGGTTTCCCTGCAAGGGATACCAAGGACAGGCAGATTCAATTAAAAGCAGAAGTTGGGTAAGAGCTTCTTCTGACACCTTAAGCTTAGAGGCCTTTAACAATCTTAACTGGGTTTTATATTGACGCTGCTCAGAAGAAAGAGAATTCCCCACAGTGAGGGAGAAATGGAAAATGAAAAAGGAGAATGAGAGACAGTAAAAACTCCTGGCCTGAAGCCTGAAATCCCTTGGGAGCACTCGGGAAAGTCCCGTCGCTCGTGGCCTGTAAACCCAGCCTGAACTGGACGTCCGATACTCACCACCTGAAGGGATTGAGTGCGAGGGTGTCTACAGCTCTGCCGCTCACACGGGGCACCATCTGTTGCAGTGGCGACGGCTGTCGGGGCGGCAGAGACAATAAGCAATGCCACAACTCTTACAGAGAAGTGGGGCCAGGAGGGTCACTCTGAGGAGTCGACCCCCACTCCAGTCCCAGGAGTTTATTTATAATCAGCACAATAAGCAGTGAAGCAAATCATAGAACAATGGGTTTTGGGTGGATAACAATCATTTTCGGGCAAGGGAGAATGGGCTATAGGTAAGCAAGTTAATCAGTAAGGGAACAGTGGGTTATAGAAAAATAAGTCGTGCCTAATCTCTCACTCATAGCTGACAGGTGTCCAGCATGACGTGTACAGCATAAAGGCCTGTGGGAGCTGCAGTTGACAATAGTGCAGCCATGTTTAAATGGCATATATCCCCACATAAATATGAAAGAAAAATATCAGGACATAGTATATTCAAACTTTTAAAAACCAGAGATAGAGAGAAATATTGAAGGAAGCCAACGATGAATGTAGGGGCACATATTACTTACATTACCTACAGAGACGCAACATAAGATAATATCAGACTTCTCATCAGAAACTATGCAAACCAACAAATAATGAAGTGACATCTTGAAAGCACTGAAAGAAACATCCTAGCAAAAATATATTTTTAAGAAATTAAGACTTTCACAGAAATAGTTGAACGTCGACCAATTCTTTTCAGTACAGTGACTCTGTGTATTCCTCCCATCTTCTTTTGATGCTTCCTGTGTCATTCAATTTTTTCGCCCATAGAATCCTTCAATATTGCAACGTGAAGCTTGAATGTTTTCTTCAGTTCTTTCAGGTTGAGAAATGTCGAACATGTTCTTCCCTTTTGATTTTCTAGCTCCAGATTTTTGCACATTTCATTATTATACTTTAATTTGTCTTCTCAAGCCACCCTTTGGGACCTTCTGTTCAGCTCCTTTACTTAATCATTTCTTCCTTTCACTTTAGCTACTCTATGTTCAAGAGCAAGTTTCAGAGTCTCTTCTGATACTCATTTTGGTCTTTTCTTTCTTTTCCGTCTTTTTAATGACCTTTTGCTGTCTTCATGTATGATGTCCTTGATGTCATCCCCTAACCTGTCTGGTCTTTGGTCATTTGTGTTCAATGCATCAAATCTATTCTTAAAAAGGTCTCTAAATTCAGGTGGGATATACTCAAGGTTGTACTTTAGCTCTCATGGACTTATTATAAATTTCTTCAGCTTCCACTTGAATTTGCCTATGAGCACTTGATTGTTCCGCAGTCGGCCCCTTGCCTTGTTCTGACTGATGATTTTGAGCTTCTCCATAGTCTCTTTCCACAGATATAGTCAATTTGACTCCTGTGTATTCCATCTGGAGATGTCCATGTGTACAGTCACCGTTTATGTTGTTGAAAAAAGGTATTTCCAATGAATAAGTCATTGGTCTTGCAAAATTGTATCATTTGATCTCCTGTGTCATTTCTATTACCAAGGCCATATTTTCCAACTACTGACCTTCTTCCTTATTTCCAACTTTAGCATGTCAATCACCAGTGATTATCAATGCATCTTAATTGCATGTTTGATCAATTTTAGGCTGCAGAAGTTGGTAAAAATCTTCAATTTCTTTATCTTTGGCCTTAATTGTTGATGCGTAAATTTGAAAAATAGTTGTATTAACTGGTCTTCTTTGTAGGTGTATGGATATTATCCTATCACCGACAGCGTTGTATTTAAAGATAAATCATGAAATTTTTTTTTTGACAAATGCAATGCCATTTCTCTTCAATTTGTCATTCCCAGCATAGTAAACCATATGATTGTCCAATTCAAAATGGCCAATACCAGTCCATTTTAGCTCACTAATGTCTAGGATATTGATCTTCAAGTGTTCTGTTTTGACAACTTCCGATTTTCCTTGATTCATATTTTGTATGTTCCATGTTCCGATTACTAATGGAGGTTTGCAGCTGTTTATTCTCATTTTGAGTCATGCTATGTCAGTAAATGAAGGTCCTAAAAGATTTACTCCATCCACTTCACTAGGGTCAACTCTACTTTGAGGAGGAGGCTAGTAATCATAGTTATTTTAAATTCCCAGTCTGATCATTTCAATCTGTATGTCATGTCTGGGTCTGTTGATTACTTTGTCTCTTGCCATTGTGTTGCTTTTTCTTGATTTTTGTATGCTTAGTGTTTTTTGTGGAAAGTTAGACATCTTATTAGAGACAGAGGTCCAGGGACATGAGTCTGCAAGTGGGAATAAATTTCCCATATATCTGTACCTACTAAAAGTTCTATATTTTCATTCTATCCCACACTCAGCTTTTATCAATTTCTTAAAAACTTTAGCTGAATTTTACCAGTGCTCCAAAGCATTTGCCCCAGTACAATCATCCCTTCTCTCTTTGTAGGTTCCTATCTTTCTTGGAGTTTAGGTTAGTTGCTTGTCCTGTGAGTTCTGCTCTCTGAGGAGTTTGAGAACAGATGTGACTTTTCAGATTTTCCAGTGCTTTTTTTTTTTTCTTCTTTTTTTGTAAGGGTGGAAGCAATTTTCTTCATCTAAGCAGAAGCTAGAGGCCTATAATGTGTGGATTTATTTTAATGTTGCAGTGTGGAGAACAAATTAGAGTAAATTAGAGCGTTATTAGAAAATAGATGCAGAGAAACCAGGTAGTGGATTTTTAGTAGTCTATAGGGGAGCTAGAGCCCTGGTGATACAATGGTTAAGAGCTATGGCTGCTAACCAAAAGGTTGGCAGTTCACATCCACCACCAGCTCCTTGGAAACCCTATTGGGCAGTTCTACTCAGAATTGACTCGATGGCAACCGGTTTGGTTTGGTTTTTTGGTTTTTAGGTGACATGATGATTGCTTAGACTATGGTGATGATGGTGGAGATAGAGAAAGTAGACACACTAAAAAGATAGTTATGAAGGAAAATTAACAGGTTTTATTATAGATATAGTAGGGGAAGAAGACGGAGATAATTGTCCAGAATGATTCCTAAGTTTCTGATCTGTAAGACTAGATGGTAGAGAAGCAGGAATAAAAAAGAACTAAAAAAGGACTGATTTTCAGGAAAGGATGAGTCTGGTTTTGCCCACATAGAATTTGGGTGCCTTTGATACAGTCAATTGGAGACCTTAAGTAGGTTGTAACACATAAAGATCTAGAGTTCAGAGGAGATGTCTGACCTACAGAATAACATTTTAAAGCATTTCCTTATGGTTCATAATAAAAGCCATGTTTCACTTAAGTCAGGAGTGGGGCATAAAGAGAAGACAAAAAGAGCTTAGGCCAGAGAATTAAGGAACTTCTTCATAGCTCACCACTCCCCACTTGTTCTCAATGCTCCAATCTAATTAAGCCTCTGTTAGTTCATGGACTATACCATGCTGTTCCCCACCTCAAAGCCTTTACCCATTTTCCTCTGCCTGTATTGTTTTTCTTAACCTCCATCAACCCCCTTTTCAAACATGTTTTCACAAACTTCTACATGCCTTCAGTGATTAGCTCCAAGTTTTCCTTTACCATGATGTTGTTCATCACTCTCTCCAGATCACTTTGTCTCACTCCAGAGTAATTTGAGTCCCTGTCACATATTTTCACCCTATACTTCTTCTCCATAACATTTTAAGTCACCTTGATTTTTTGTTCAGCATCTTTCTCTTCCTAGACTAGAAGCCTCATGAGTACGTGGATCATATCTATCTTTTTTGCCAATGAATCTATAGTCCTGGACCAGGTCAGGCTCATAATGGTCATTCAATAAACATTTGAATAAGTGAGTTGCTGTCTGAGAAGGTTTTATCCTGTTTAACGATATCATGAAGTTGTATGCTAATCCTCATCTAAAACTGATGCATTGAATAATTCATAAGCCATTATAAGGGATCTTGGGACGACATCCTTTAAACATTGGTCCTAAACTTACTGAAATGAGGAACAGAAAAGAACTGAAAACTGGGAGATGGGGAGGAAAAAATGGATGGAATAAGTTATTTTTATGATTTTCTACTTGGGTGAGAATGGATAGTAAGGAATTAGAGGTAGAATGAAAAAATAAAGTCCTTTTTCTGATTCATCTCTCTATTACTACTTAACACTACTCTTCTCAACTCTCTTCTCTTAAGAAGTCTGTATCCCAGAGAAGAAAAAGCAAAAAATCTGGTGAGACTTGGCTACATTGTCTATATTTTTTATTATTTTAGTCTCATTATTTAATCATAATTGGTGCTTCTGCTTGGAACCAGGAATTATTAAGGGCTTACTCCTGTAAATTTTCTCTTCAGTTCTTTCAGCTTAAGAAATGCTGAGTGTGTTCTTCCCTTTTGATTTTCTCACTCCAGGTCTCTGCACATTTCATTATATTCAAGCCTTGAGTTGCAATATTGAAGGATTCTATGGGCAAAATATTGAACAATGCAGGAAGCATCAAAAGAAGATGGAAGCAAGACACAAAGTCATTGTACCAAAAAGAATTGGTCAACGTTCAACCATTACAGGGAGTAGCATATGATCAAGATGGTACTGAAGAAATAAGTTTAAGCTGCAAGGAAGGCATTGGCGAAAAACAAAGCTCAAGGAACTGACGGAATACCAATTGAAATGTTTCAACAAATGGATGCAATGCTGGAAGTACACACTCGTCTATGCCAAGAAATTCGGGAGACAGCTACCTGGCCAACTGACTGGAAGAGATACATATTTGTGACCATGGAATGCATAAATTATCAAATAATATCATTAATATAACACACAAGTAAAATTTTGCTGAAGATAATTCAAAAAATGGCTGCAGCAGTACAGGGAACTGCCAGAAATTCAAGTCTGATTCAGAAGAAGATGTGTAACAAGGGATATTATTGCTGACGTTAGATGAATCTTGGTTGAAAGCAGAGAATACCAGATGTTTACCTGTGTTTTACTGACTATGCAAAGACATTCGATTGTGTGGATCATAACAAATTATGGATAACATTGCGAAGAATGAGAATTCCAGAACACTTAATTGTGCTCATGCAAAACCCATACAAATACCAAGAGGCAGTCGTTCAAACAGAACAAGGTAATACTGCATGATTTAAAATCTAGAAGCTGTGTGTCAGGGTTGTATTCTTTCACCATACTTATTCAATCTGTATGTTGAGCAAATAATCTGAGAACCTGGACTATATGAAGAAGAATGTGGCATCAGTTTTGGAGGAAGACTCATTAACAACCTGTGATATGTAGATAACACAATCTTGCTTGCTGAAAGTGAAGAGAACTTGAAGTATTTACTGATAAAGATCAAAGACAACAGCCTTCAGTATGGATAACACCTCAACATAAAGAAACAAAAATCCTCAGGACTGGACCAATAAGCAACATCACGATAAACAGAGAAAATGTTGAAGTTGTCAAGGATTTCATTGTATTTGGATCCACAATTAACACCAGTGGAAGCAGCAGTAGAGAAATCAAATGACATAGTGCATTGGGAAACCTGCTGCAAAAGGCCTCTTTAAAGTGTTAAAGTCACTTTGAGGACGAAGGTGCACTTGACCCAAGCCACGGTATTTTCAATCACCTCATATGCACATGAAAGCTGGACAATGAATAAGGAAGACCGAAGAAGAATTGATGCCTTTGAAATACGGTGTTGCCAAAGAGTATTGAATATACCATGGACTGCCAGAAGAATGAACAAATCTGTCTTTGAAGAAATACAGCCAGAATGCTCCTAAGAATCTAGGATGGTAAGACTTTGTCTTACCGTACTTTGGGCATATTATCAGGAATGACCAGTCCCTGAGGAAGCACATCATGCTTGGTAAGGTAGAGGGTCAGTGAAAAAGAGAAAGACCCTCAATGAATTGAATTGATACAGTGGCTCCAACAATGAGCTCAAACATAGCAAAGATTGTGAGGATGGTGCAGGACTGTGCAGTGTTTCGTTCTGTTGTACCTAGGGTCATTACAAGTCAGAACCAAGTCGAAGGCACCTGAAAACAATTCCTGTCAATACTTGCTGTTAGTCCTATGTCACATCCCGTCTTCTTTGCTAATAAAGTAACAGAGCAGAGTGTACAATATTAAAGTAATAAGAAACAGCAAGGTGTGTAATTATTTACAATAACCTTCTCTTGGGGAGCAAAAAATGATATTGAACAAACAGCAAAATACTTGGAAATTCTTGCTGTGAATTTATTATAACCTAGCTGTGCAGCAGTTATATCACTTTTGGGAAGATTTTTTTTTTAATTACAATATAAATTGATAAAAAAAAAAAAAGAAAAACATTGGGAAGAATTGTAAAGAAAATGCCATTTTATGAAATAAGTTTTACTATTTTTAACTTCATTCTAGTTAATGTTGCGGTAGATGATAATTTCCTTGCCCGCTGGAGGCTGGTTTAAATAAAAAAAGTCTTCCAAAATTAGGTAAAATGTTATAACTGAACTTATTTTTCTTAAACTAAAAGTTGAAATGGTTTATGAAAAGAGCTTATTAAACAGAATAGAAAGACAAAGCTAAAAATTTCAAGTTCTTAGAGAAACCAGCATTCAAACTTTTCAGAGCAGAAACTGAGCAGCTCATAAGTCTGTCAGTAAGAAATATAAAAAACCCCATATTAAACTAAATATGACTTTATGGCATAATATCTATATTGAACGTCATGTAGGTGGTTCAGTGGGGGAGTCAATGTATTTGTGTAATATATCTTTAGGCTAATATTATTTTCTTGCTACTCAAAAGAATGTTATTACAATGGTGGGTCTTTCAGCATTTCCTCCAGACTCAAATATTTTAGGGGTATGAAAGAAGACTTTATTGAATGAATGGTGAAACTTTCTATATGTAAAATGTTAAAATATTTTTAAAAAAATTTTTCAGAGTAAGTTTTTGGAAGAAAATGATAGCAAATTGACCAATTGAATTGGAAAGTAAATTTGAAACCTGAAAACACACTATTTGGAACTATTTCCCACTCAATTTCTCTTGTCTAGAAAATATAAAATAACCTGTCCAAGAAAACATGTGAGATCTCTCTTTTGGTAATGGAATTTGGTTGATGATAAGGGACTAGGAAGTTATTCAAGTTTTCTTCTTGAGTAGCTTCAAACATAGCTTAAAATGGTCTTATTTTTGAAGCCCTAAATTAAATTTGCTCTTTTCTATGAAATCTTTAAAAATATTTATCATACACTTATCTTTTTTATTATCTGAACACATAATTATGATTATTTGTATGGATCATTGAGTTTTAGAGTATGCTTTTTATGGTTCTATAGTCAGTTCAAAGACTGTCCCTCAAACCCTTGTAAACGCTCTGAAGGTAGGATTCTGTTTTATACATCTTTCCATTCCCTATGTCCTAAGACAATACTGGTATAAATTATAAGAGCTCAGAAAGTACTTGTTGAATTAGTTAAATAAACTGAGATAAAATTATTTGGAGAAGTTAGTATTTCTAATGTATTGTTGCCTGACAAAAGACCAAGTTTGTCAAGGTACCTAAATAAAATTAGGAAATGCCATACAAAATGAGATCAGATTATGAAAGTTTGGCTATTGGTAACTTCTATAAAACATGTTTTATATAGGTATAAACATTGTTATCTGTTGAATAGCTACTTTTATTACAAATTTGCTGGAAAAATAATGACTGAACTAAGAAATTCAGATTCTTGAGTTCAACAAAATTCAGACATATAAGTAAAAAAATCTATGAAAAATTATGTGGAGATGACATAATTTTTAATAGAAAGTAAGCATGTCATCCTGGATTTTGTTGTAGTGCAAATATCTTCATTCATTTAATAAATTTGCATTCAGTGCCCACAGTATGGAAGCACAGAGATGGGCTCTGGGCGTAGAGTGTTAAACAAAACAGACATGTTTCCTCTTCTTACGGACTAAGAAAGAAGTCTAAATCACTATATTGACCTAGTTATCATTCACTGCTACATTCTGGCTTCTACACTCGTCAATAAACTAAAATATAATGCTTAAAATTCACCAGTAAGCTTCCAAAACATGACCAAGCCTCATTCTCCTTGATCTTTTGCAACATGCAAAGTAATTGCCAGAGGCTCCAATTGAAAAAATCATCAGTCCCAGAGACTTGTACTATCTCTAATACCCAAAGAGCCCAATAAGGTAGCTGGACCTTTTTTTTGGTGGTAAGGGGCCAAAGAAGCAACAGTTTTTCCTTGGATGCTGGAGGGATTGAACATTGTGAATCCATCCTCATAGTCCCAAGAAGCTTTGCTTGGTAAATAGTCTCTTGAATTTTTGTCAGGGTTTATCAACTAACCCTGCTGGTGGAGATATGATAATACCCCAGTCAGGGCTCTTGAGACAGAGGCTTCTGACTTGCTAACCAAAAGGACATTAGCTACATGGTGAAAGTTTTAGATATCAGAGGGTACAGGTACTCATGCTCAATTTTGAAGCCCCACTGGTAGCAAATGACAGTGGAATTTGTTCCACTAGCACTTTTCTACCTGCAGCTCTTCCCTGATCAGGATAATCTCCTCTGGCACTTCTGGGGAAAAGTACAAGTATAGAACACATCAATTTTCAGATACAACACAAACAGTACATTGAATCGGTCCCAAGAACCCCACCCATATTAGCTTCTCTCCTCCATTGTGAACTGTGCCCAAACCCCATCAGTGGGATCCAGGCACCGCATGTCTCATTGATTTTTGTAGGACGGAGACTTGGGCTCCTGGATCAAACAGAGCCATAAAAGATGGAGTCTTACCCTTCTCCAATGTTCCCTAGCATATTCAGAAAGTAGCTGAGGTCAGGGTTGAGTGACACTGAGGGAACAGGAGGCATAGGAGGAGAGGTGGCTCCATGCCAGTCAGCAAGTCTCTTTCAGTTTTGAGTGTCTGTGGCATGGTTCAACCAAAAGGACATCTAATGCCTTTGATTCACCCAAAGCTCTATATCCACTTGGGAGACTCCTTAACTCTTCCTCCTCCTGCCTAGAGGGGAGAAAATAACAACCAAAGCACCATTCAGGCAGCTTGTTTCAATCCTACCTTCTACCTCTCAGCCTCATTGAAAGGTCAGACAGAGGGAGACTCTTAAGTCTCCCATTTCACTGACCACTTGGGTGAGAACATTCACTACTGGACCCTGGGGACATCTGTCATATCTCCTAACCCAGCCCAAAGAGGGCCGTTCTCTTTTCCTCTTCCAGAAACCCATGCCTCTGCCAGCATCCCACCCTTGTCATGAAAATGTCAAGAACTGTGAAGAGTCTGAGACTTTACCCTTCTGACAAGCTAATAAGTTGGCCTGCCACACTGTCTTGGATTTTGGCAGAAGACTTGCAATTCCTGGGTTAGAGACAAAGTGCTTTATTATTCATGGCACAGCAGACAGACTAAGCTTCATCTTTGCATTGGTCCTTCTTATCCCCTAAATCCCACAGGGCTAAGGTGGATGCTGCACAAACAGTGGGTTTGAGTCAGAGCCAAAGAGTACTGTGCTTAGGAAACTCCAATCTTTAAAAGGGGCTGACAGCAAACCTGTCCAGCCTTTGCACTGGAAGAAGATAATCTCTATCTTTCAAGGCTGTTTTATAAACATCCTTGAGTTATCTGGAACAAAGAGCTGTCACAAGATGTGCAGAAACACTAGAAACGCGTGGAAAATAATCCCCCGAAGCACTTTCACCTGACATCTCATGATTAAGGATTCAATCTCCATTAAATTCCAGCAATAAGTCATTTGCTATTTCTCAAAAGGAGAATAAACACTTGACAAAGTATTCCAAAACAACCCCCAAAGAATTCTTCTGTGATCTTTCTATATGGGTTTGTTACATGTACCATATAACCTGACTCAGACCCTTTGGTAGGCAGAATAACGGGTGTCCCAAAGATGCCCACATCCTACCCCTGGAACCTGTGAATATGTTACCTCACATGGCAAAGGGGAATTAGTTTGCAAATGGTTAAGGTTGCTAATTAGCTGAATTCTACACCTGGATTTTCTGCTTCTTTTCTATCTGACTTGTGAAGAGCAGTGTGGTATATAAGAAAATACATGGGCTTTGGATCAGATAAACTAGGGCAAGTTATCTAACCTGAGTTTCAATTTACTAATGTGTATAATACAGAGCTTCAAACCAGTTCGTTTGGGTTTGAGCCCTGCTAGAACTTGTATTTCCACCCGAGATATACAGAATCAGAATCTACATTTTAACAAGACCCTCAGGTGATTCCTATGTACACACAAGCGTGACTGCCTATACATAAGAATCATGGGGGGAGTCTTATTAAAAATGTAGATGTATACATGAGAATCACCTGGGGATCTTGTTTAAATGTAGATTCTTATTCAGTATATCTGGGGTGGAAAGGCAAATTCTTAGCAAGGGGTTGAACCAGAACGAACTGGTTCAAAGCCCTAGTATAATAAGGATAAGACCTATATCACAGAAATGTGAATCTTAAATAAATTACCAGAGATGATGCTCAAGAAATGCTAATTTCCAATTTCCTATCCACATGTTTAGGGAGGGCTAGATAATCTTGAATGTAAAGTTTAACTCAAAGAATTTAGCATTTTAAGCCATCTCTATGGTTCTAGTGACAACTCTTCGGCAAACCTAGGGATTTAATGTTGATATTTGTCAATCTGATATTATTTTCTTCTACTAAAAGTACAGATTTGTCAGGTTGTCAGGTAATAATGTCTAGTAGAATAATCTACATGAGATGTTTAATGAAAGCAATTGCTGAAGTATTTCTTAATTAATTAAACATTATATAGTTGTCTTCCCACAACATAGCAGTGTAACCAAAGGAGGTCAAATCACTATCAATGAAAGATCCTCTGTAATTCAGAGAGCTTCAGTACTTATCACTATCAGACTAAGTCAAACTACGTTGTTTAATTTTCACATCATAATATCAAGTTCTTCGTGGGCTCTGATTAATAGTGATAAATAATATATGCATTATGTACGGTTATCATATCTTTAAGCTGTTCTGTAGGCAGTCTTGAATTAGGGTTAGTTTCAGAGAGAGTTCACCTTTGCATTTGAAGAGAGCTCTGTCAATAACAGTGTTCTAGGGATCCCTGTAGAAGATGTGCTGTTGTTGGGTGCCATCAAGTTGATTCTGACTCATAGTGACATAATGTGACAGAGCAGAACTGCCCCATAGGGTTTTCTTGGCTGTAATCTTTACAGAAACAGGTAGCCAGGTCTTTATACCATGGAAACGATGGGCAGGTTCGAACCTCCAGCCTTTCAGCTAGCATTTTATTTATCTTTCTCTACTCTCTCGTCCTCACCTTGCCTTTGCTATATGATTTGCTTTTTTAAACAAGTATTGAAAAACTATTATGAATAAAACACAATACCATACTAGGTGCCAGAAATACAAAGCCTTACTATCAAGGACCTCACAATTTAGTAGAGGAAACACAATAATAAATCAATAATTATAATGTAACCTAGTACTTCCGCTTCTGATCAAGATGAAGAGAATTTTACCTTCCTGCAGAAACAACTTAAAAAAGGACAAAATATAAAAAACGATGATTCTTAAGACACTGAACATAAGACAACAAAGAACAATGGTCTCTGAGAGATGAGAAATAAATGAGATGAGACTTACCATTGTCTTAACCTACTGCCTGGAGAGTTTCCAGGCCATGGTACAGGGATCAGGGAACTAGGGCTTCAAACGAGTTATTTGCAGTTTGACCCCCTGCTGATCACCTGGGGATCTTGCTAAAATGTAGATTCTGATTCGTTATATCTGGGGGTCAAAAAGCAAATTCTCAGCAGGGGGTCAAACTGAAAATAACCAGATATAAACCATCTGGGGAACCCAGGCAGAGTCTGGTGGACTCCCTGAGTTGAGACAGAGCTGAAGGTCCCAGGAGACCGAGGGGACTAGAGTTTACAGGGAAGACTACAGGAAAGAAGAGCTGCTGAATAGAGAGGAGTGAGCCCTGGAGATCCAAGAGGGTTGCCTTAGGATCTTCAGCTGAGTACTGATCAATACATGTATGTGAGGAAACTAACTATCCAAGGCTGAGGAAAGAACCACCTGAAAGCATTCAAACTGACCTCTTGCTGTAGAGTTGATTCCAACTCAAAGGACAGAGCAAAACTGCCCACAAGCGTTTCCAAAGCTGTAATCATTCCCGGACCAGACTGTCATGTTTTTCTCCCATGGAGGGGCTGGTGGGTTCGAGTTGTCAATCTTTGGTTACCAGCCAAGCACTTAACCATTGCACCACCAGGGCTCCTTCCTGAAAGCATTAGAGGGAATAATACTTAGAGTTTGCATAGGGCTGAGAATAATTTGTGTTCCCTCCAACCACAGTGTGAAACCTCAAAATTCACAGAGCATCAGACAGACTACTCCGTAATGGGCCAAAATTAGCCCTAGACTAAAGGCTGGTCAGTTCCTGCTTCACAAAATGTAAAATGAAGAACTGACAGGATCAAATTGTTTCCACAGAACTGCACCCCAGAAAAAATCTCAAAAATACTTATGGGAATACAAATATATCCGTATGTAATAAGTTTAAATCAACAACATCTGGCATGCAATCAAGTATTATCAGCCATCCAAAGAAGCTGGAAATTATGACAAATAATGAGTAAAATAATATGAGTTATTCTAACATTAAGGGTATTCATAAGAAATTATATGAGTAGAGAAGAAAGGACTATTAACTCAGCTGGGTGAATATGGGTGAGACAGGGAATCAAAGAAGGCTTCCTGCAGGAGATGAATGCTAATCTGAAAATTTAAGAACGAGTAAGTGTGTTAGCCAGAGGAAGACAAGGGAAAAGATATTTGTGACAGAGATGACACAGAGCACCGAGATTTGGACTTTTACATTCTATGTGTCTAAACAACTTTGAAGTGGTTCAGTGCAGCTGAAGTAGGGCGGGGTAAAGAAGAGTCAGGAAGGCTGTGTGGGAAACAGGACTGGAGTGTACCATGTTTGGAAAACTTTCTGTAAAGGGTCAGATGTAAATACTTTAGCCTTTGTAGACTGCATACCATCTCTGTTGCATATTCTTCTTTGTGGCCTGCTGGCTGTAGTTTGCCAATTACTGCTGTAACCGATAGGGCAGGATAGTGGTTTTAAAAAAGGGTAAGACTGGTTATGTTTGCATTTTAGATAAATCACTTTACCAAATGGGTGGAGGATGCATTTGAGGGGATAAGGAAGGGAGACTGTTTAGGGAACTATTTTGTCAGTCCAATTGAGAAATGATGAGGGTCAGGGGTGGAGGCTGGATTTATGAGTCTGAAACACTGCAGGGAAGTCTGGGTTGGAATTAAATAGATTTGGGAGTTATCAGCATAGCTCTCAGTTTACACCTCTAGCATGGACAAGATCATGCAGAAAGAGTGTGGGGGGCGGGGGGAGTGGAGATTTTATTGAAAGACTAATATGTGCACATTAACTTGTTAGCTCATTCATCCTTAATAAAACCATTCAAAGATAGAATTCATCACCTCCGTAGTATAGATGATGAACCCAAATCTCTGAAAGGTTAAACAGCTTACATAGAGCTACCAATGAAGAAGAGATATAATTGAAATATAAATTCAGTCCCTCTGGTCCTAAAGACCTTACTCTGTTCCCCATAGCATGCTGCTCTCAGCTCTCTTTAAGACAGAGTGGTACCTGCCACTGACTTCTGCTAAGAGTGCTCTACCCCTCACTGCATTGTGTCTCATAGTACCTGGCCTTCACCAATTTACCTGTGGTCCAGACACACAAGAACTGCCCGAGTTGTTCACAAAACAACGAGATCCTGTGTTGCTGCCCAACATCTATTATTTTGCCTTTTCCAAAGTGTACACCTCCCTTCCTCATAACCCTTTTTGCCTCCAAGTCCCTGAATTCAAACCAACCCTACTGTCCTGTCGCTGATTCTTCAAAACATAAAAATTCATATAGTTCATCCACACAAAATTCAAATGATCCATGAGACACTCCCCTGTAGTGAGGAATTTCTAAAAGTCAGTGCTAGCACTGCAACTGTTCACAAAGAGAAACTGGCCAATATTCATAATTCTTCAAACATATGGTAAGGCAGAACATATTTTAAATATCAAGAACATTTACTCGAGACCTTCCCAAATGGTTTCCAAATTTTATTCTGGGTTTGGACGTGTATCAAAACATGTATTTACCTGACAGATCACGGCCTCTCAAAGCCTTTGCAGTGCCATGATATTGAATTACATATTAACTAAATTCTGTCGGCAGCTTTGCATCAAAGTTGGGAATGGCTTTGATCGATATGTGGTGCTTCACTAAAGTAACGTACTTCTCTTAAAACAAGTTTCCCCTTTTTATTTGTTCAGCTCGAAAAACAAACCCTGAACATATGGAAGGATAACAGGGAGTGCTGAAAACTTTGAAAAATATTTTGTGTAGGTTTAATTTTGGTTACACAGGACTTAATGTTTTGAAGGATTTAGCGTAAATTTTTCTTTATTCTTAGGGAATTTGCGGATATGAGAAAAATAAAATTGAGGTTGTCCTTGAACAAATACAAGCTTCAGAAAGAAGAAGGCAGCAGTGGGAAGTATAGCTCCATATTATAAACAGGAAGCTGATGGACATAGAGCAGGGCATATTTCGCAGAATTACACCACTACTCTAACACAATTTGAAAAGATTCCAAATTCTACTTTCCTAATATATTATTCTACTTCCAGCAGATCTGTTCTATTAAAACTAGAAGTTGAATAGAAGTGCTAAAGAGAAATTTTTTTGAGTTTATTAGAATTATATGTTTATATCAGAAATCTTTAATAACATTAATCATAAAGTAATGGAATTATATAAATATGATATGACTGTGATATCAGTTTAACAACAAAAGATGTGTAAAGCCATGTATTGCTTTAATTCTCTAATTTTGTAAATTCCTAGCTTCTCCCCATACCTATATCCCCCATATGTTGTATACTTACTATTTCTTTCATGTCTGCATTAAGCTTTTTCTCTTCCTCCAAAATATCTAAAATTCTACTTTTCCCAAGAAAAAAATATTCTTTTTTAATAGCAGAGGTACAAACATCTGACCATTCTTTGGCTTTAATTTCAAATAAAATGAAATATAAAGCATCTCTAGACAAATATTACAGCTTGTTAAAGCTCTTCATACTTTTCTAGGAATGTGGTTTATTGATAAATATTTCTATAATATTAAATCCATAAGCAAATTTATTCTTTTCTACTAAAGGCCAAAAGAAAGTAACATTTTCTTCCATATATAAAATTATATTTTTTATATGTGGGTATATATATATATATATAAAACCCCATTGCTGTCAAGTCAATTCTGACCCATAGAGACCCTGTAGGATGAGTAGAACTGCCCCATAGGGTTTCCAAGGCTGTAATCTTTACAGAAGCCGACTGCCACATCTTTCTCCTGTGGAGCAGCTGGTGATTCGAACCACTGACCTTTCAGTTCACAGCAGAGTGCTTAACCACTGTGCCACCAGGGCTCCTTATATATATATATACATACATATACATATATATACTTAATATTTTCCTCTTTTAATGTAGACATTTTTAAACTCCTTTCTTAATAACAAATATAATAGCATATTTTGTCTTTAGAACTTTACTGTTTCTGTGAAACATGAGCTTTCGTGAATTTATAAGCTCTGAGAAATATGAATATAATAAAAGAGATCAATGTCACCGACATCGTGAACACCCACTTGTTTTTTAAATAGTAAATGCAAAACACATTCTAATTAGTAGCTATAACCCTGTTGCTTGAAAGATTTATCATGTTGACGCTATTGCAAGAGTACCACCTTATAGATCAGAAATTTCTAGTGAAATGAAGATTTGCTCTACAAATTAAAGAAGATATGGCTGCATATAAATCTGGGTGTGTGCAAAGTTGAAATAGCTATAGAAACAAAATAGGGAGGGAAGGAGCAATTCCTGAATCGATGCCCATTGAATCTCTGCCCATTGCTAAAAAGGAACCTTGAAAAAAACATATTCTGGCAAAATGTTGGTTTCCATTACTTTTCATTTTCTCTTGCCAGGACCAGAACCAGATGTTCTGTAATATAGCAAAGTCTGTTCTATTTGGCATTTTTGGTTATATTAACTTTAGGAACTACTGGAAATTTTATGTGAGAAGATTCACAGGTGATTATCATCCAAATTTCTTGAGACTTCAGGGGTTTTGATGGGGTTAAGGAAGAGGTGACGAACAGTGAGTGCGTCAAAATGTGTTTGCTACTTGATATGCTCATATTCATAATGAAACACATATGCTCATATAACTTATCTTCAACATATGGTACAACATAATTGAAGAAAGTCCATGCAATTATTTCACCCCTCCTAAAAAAGAAAACAGTACTGCATGATTAATAAAAATCAGTCAGGGCTTAGAGTGTGTGCTACAGATACAGATTTTAAATTTAGCCTACTAAAATAACCCACAAGTTTAAGTGGAAATAAGAATGAACCATTGTACAACCTGGCTGTACTTTGGATGGATGTCATTGCCTCTTTTTTCTCTCTTACATCTAACCTGACTATAAAGTACGCGATTTCAAAACTGACAGCACAAGCACGTAGAACTTGAAGTAATATGGGTAATCACACTGGAATTAGATCCATGACTTTTGCCCTCTCTCTGAATTTTGTCATATCAATTAATGGTGGGTATATCTCTTAAAATGCAATACTGTATTTAAAATCGTTCATTCCCTCCACACATACACTGCTGATGAGCTGATAAAATTATTTGCATTTAATAGCATTTCTAGTAGTGTATTCTGACAACAGGAGTTCCTGGGTTGTGCAATTGGTTAACGAGTCCACCCGGAGGTCCTTGGAAGAAAGGCCTCGTGATCTACTTCTGAAAAATCAACCACTGAAAATTCTATGGAGCACAGTTCTACTCTGACAAACATTGGGTCACCATAAGTCAGAATCATCTCAACGGCAGCTGTTCTTTTTTATTCTTACATCAGCTGCCATAGTCTGGTTATTAAAAGATGCTTACCACTGGAAACTCTGTCATGATGGACTAGCTAGCTGACATAGTGTTGACTATACGAGTTTCAGTTTTATACACATATTTTTAATTGTATAATGGTCATTAGGTGAGGCAGTAAAAGGCATTGGTAAAGAAATAAGTGAAAAATGTAGATAATATTTTGCTTTAGTGAAACAATCTTTCTGAAGAGGTTTCTAAGTCTTCATTTTATTCACTACCTCAATAATGTGGTAGGAATACATGTAGAGGTAACAGATCTCCTAAGTAAGAATGAGAGGAGAGGGTGCTTACTGAAGAGTCAAACTCCCCATGTCCACTCCATACTACGAAAAAAAAAAAAAAAAAGACAATATAGAGTGAGCTTCCAGCAAAATATTTCATATCCTGTGGGAACAGTGAGAATCAGAAAAGGTTATCAGTGAAGCCAGGCTAGCTATGACCAGATGTTCACAGATTCCCTAATCGTAAGACTGAGAGGCTGAGCTGGAGTCCTGATATTTTCCAAAAGCCCCTTCACTAGGGCGTCTGTGCCCAGGTCAGCTTGAAATAGCAGGCAGCACTTTCCTCAAACATATTAAACCCGCGGTCTATCAAAAGACTCAGCAAAGCAAATTCCCATAGAGTAGTTTTCTTTAGTATTTACCAGTTAACAATATACCTTTGTAACTAGTTAAAGCCTTAGCAGGAATTAGTTGATAACCTACTGAGAGAAAGAAGGAACCATACATATGTGAGGCTCTGGTGGCATAAAGCTTTGGAATTTTAGGAACAGGATGATGGGTAGGGGGCAAGGTTTTAACAGTAGATCTCTATGTGTTTCACAATTTTCCCTCAAATTGGCTTTGACAATGGGACTCAACCTTAAATTCTGCTATGACGGCAGATTTCACCAGTTTTGTGGACTGTGTTTTGGTTTTTCTCCATTCACATTGCCCAGAGATGGATTATGCTTGTGCATTCTTGTGCTAGTTCCTAAGATAGTAATCATCTTTGGGAAAAGGCTGCCCTTATTCCAAAAGGTGAATATTGGAATCTCTGGAAGCATCAAAAGATATTTTTCATAGACGGTTGGCAAAGCGCCCCCATTGCCTAGAAAGAGGGCTTGCTATCCTATTTGAAAGAGTATAAAATAACAGTTTACCCCTCTAGACCAAGGTGCTTCAAGCGGCTCTCAGACAGCTGGTCAGAGTTTATCATTGTAGTTTAAGTGAAAGTTTACATTTCAAGGTAGTCTCTTATACAAAAATTTATACATACATTGTTATGTGACCCTAACTGCTCTCCCTATACTGTGATAGCACACTCCTCCTTTCCACCTCTGATTTCCCATGTCCATTCAACCAGCTCCTAACCCTCTCTGCCTTCTCATCTCCCCTCCGGACAGAAGCTGCCCGTTTAGTCTCATGTATCTACTTGAGCTAAGAAGCACACTCTTCACGAGTATCGTTTTATGACCCACAGGCCAGTCCAATCTTTGTCTGAAGAGTTGGCCTCAGAAATTTTTAGTTTTGGGCTGACAAAGAGTACGGGGGCCATGCTTTCCAGGGTTCCTCCAGTCTCAGTCAGACCATTAAGTCTGGTCTTTTTACTAGAATTTGAGTTCTGCATCCCACCTTTCTCCTGCTCCATCAGGGACTCTGCTGCATCAGGGACTACCTGAGATCAGAGTTGATCTCAAATACATTATCCCTCTCCACCTACCCCACCCTTCCTGTCAGATAAAAGCTGTGGGGTTTCTACATAGCCTTTCTGACTAACATTACCCTGGAAGCCCTGGTGGCACAGTGGTTAAAGTACTCGGTTGCTAACCTAAAGGTTGGCAGTTGGAACCCACCAACTGCTCCGTGGGAAAGTGATGTGGCAGTCTGCTTCAGTGAAGATTTATAGCCTTAGAAACTCTATGGGGCAGTTCTACTCTGTCCTATAGTGTCGCTATGAGTCAGAATTGACTCAGTGGCAGTGGTTTGGTTTGGATTTAACATTTTCCCAGGGGTAGTGAAAGTGTATAAAAAGACCCAGCCTGGAGGAAGGTAGGAGGGCAGTACTTCCCCAAAACAAAACCCACGGTCGTGGAGTTGATTTCAACACATACCGACCCTATAGGACAGAGCAGAACTGACCCCTAGGTTTTCCAAGGCTGTAATCTTTACAAAAGCAGATTGCCACATCTTTCTCTCATGGGAAGTACTTAAAACAGGTTAAAATTTTAAATTGAATATGTCAAAGACAGGTATGTCTAATATTCAACAGTAATGATGATCAGACAATTTTTGCTCTAAGGATTTAAAAGAAAATTAGCATACCCTCTGCAAAGGAAGGAGAATGGTGATCTGGTTCTGAAAGATGGCAAACACTGGAACAAATCATGTCCAAATGCTGGCTTAACACCTTAGGAGACAGTTGGGTTTAGGATTCAAGGAGTTGAGAACTAGTTGTTGCAACCTAAGAGCTGACCAAGCTGACCAAGTGATTATAATTATCCTCCCTCCCTTGCAGAATGAAGGCAGAAAGGCCAGACATACCTGGCAGGGAAGCATCATCACTGAGTGAACTGGCATCATCTGTCCAATGTGACACCACATGGCAGTGCAAAGCAATGGCTGTAGCAACCTGGTGAGATTCTAACGTTCTCCCTGCCTTGTATTGAATAAACTATGAGATTAAGAGAAGATTCAGGGCAAGAAAGAAGCAGACATATCTGAGTAATATGACACATGGAATATTAGAGTAATTAATTGTAAAATTGAAATATCTGTGCCTGTATTTGCAGAGTTTGTGGAGAAGATTATACTGACTGTATTCATTAAAAACACCCTCAGCACTCTTAATATGATAGAAAGAAAACCTTGGGTTGGGAAAAACTCAGTGATTGGGGCTAAGGTAGTTGATTGAATGTTACATAGCAATTTAGTCTCATACCAGGAAGTGGATCCTTGTTATCGTGTCTCTTCCAGTGTTCTATTCATTACACCAGACAGCATTTCCTAAACTCCAATAGTCTTGATATTGTCCTCTGATGATTGCTATATTGTATTGAGAATAAACAACATTTTTTGGAAAAGATGATTAACAAAGCAAGATTTACTCTACCAAATATTAAAATATATTATGAACAATTAAATTGAAAACAGAATAAGACAGATCACTGAAAATGAATAGAAAGCCCATCAAAAGTCCAGAATTTATGTGAAACGTGTATAAAAGAAAGTGGCATTTTAAGTCAGCAGATTACAAATAGATTGTTTGACATGAATCTAAGATTATTGGCTAAGTATTTGGAATGAAATATATATTAGACTCATCCCATACCACAAGCGAAAATAAATCCCAGATTAATTATAGTTAAATAATAAAGTAGAAGAATATATTAAATGAGAATGGATTTAATTATAGCAAAGGAAAGAATTTACTAAGCATAAAAGCATAGAAATAATCCATAAATTAAAGGAAATGTTCCTAGGGAAGTAAAAGACTGCTAGATGTTGCTGTATAAAATGTAAACATGTATTAATATTAGAAATCATAATTAAAAGTAATAGGCAAATTAAAAGATGGAAAGCAATGTCTATCATATATACGAGCCAATGTGTTAATACCTCTTGCATAAAGTTCTGAAAAATTAATACGGAAAAAGAAAAACAATCTCCCCTAAATGAGTAAAGGATATGAAGAAATTTATTTACAAATAGCTAATACACATGTCTTAGTCATCTAGTGCTACTATAACAGAAATACCACAAGTGGATGGTTTTAACAAAGAGAAGTTTATTTCCTTACAGTAAAGTAGGCTAAAAGTCCAAATTCAGGGTGTCAGCTCCAGGGGAAGGCTTTCTCTCT
>NW_004444048.1:1017038-1019662 GCF_000243295.1 Trichechus manatus latirostris | reverse complement strand
CAACCACACAATTCTAGGAATCATGGCCCAGCCAAATTGATACACACATTTTTTGGGGGACATAATTCAAACCATGACAACACATAATAAAATTTTTAAATGTACTGGTAATCAAATATTCTTAAAGTATCAGGGAGATACCACTTTTGCTTATTCAAGTGATACTTTTTTAAAAAAAATATAAGATTGCAGGCTTGGAGAGTGTAAACTGTAATAGACTGTGGGTATAAACTGATATAATAATTTGTATGGCTGTTTTCAAATCTATAACAAGACATATGAAAATACTCATACTCACTAAAATTTCACCTGTGAGAAAATTTCCTAAATATCTCTACATAAGAAAGTTAGACTAGTAATAGTGTATTAATTAAACAAATTATCACACACCCATAAGTTGAATCTAATGCAGCCATTTAAAATACTTAATAGCATACAGCTTAATAGTAAATGAAAAAAGGATACAAGGTAAGCATATGGAATATTAAATTACATATCTCATATGTTTTATTTTAATTATATAATTATTATATGCATACTCATTAATTCAACAAATATTTGTTACCTACCAACCATGAATTAGACAAAGCTCTAGGTACTAAAGATATAGTAATAAAGTTAAACAAGACAAAAATCTCTGCCTTCATGGAGCTTATATTCAATTTGAAGTAATACATAATATAGTAGAAGACAATGTAGCCAAATATAAGTTATTTCTGAATGGTAGGATTAAGCTTGTTTTCAAAAATATTTTTATATATTTTTTGTATAATACCTTTATACTGTTGTTAGGTGCTCTCGAGTCGGTTTCAACTAATAGCTACCCCATGTACAACAGAATGAACACTGCCCGGTCCTGTGCCATCCTCACAATAGTTGCTAGGCTTGAGCTCATTGTTGCAACCATTGTGTCAATCCATCTCCTTGAGGGTCTTCCTCTCTTTTGCTAATCCTCTACTTTAGCAAGCATGATGTCCTTCTCCAGAGTCTGGTCCCTCCTGATAACATGTCCAAAGTATGTGAGGCAAAGTCTCACCATTCTTGCTTCTAAGGAGCATTCTGGCTGTACATCTTCCAGGACAGATTTGTTGATTCTTCTGGCAGTCTATGGTATATTCAATATTCTTTACCAGCAATATAATTTAAAGACGTCAATTCTTCTTCAGTCTTCCTTCTTCATTGTCCAGCTTTCACATACATATGAGGCAATTGGAAATACCAGGGCTTGAGTCAGGTGCACCTTAGTCTTCGAAGTGACATCTTTGCTTTTTAACCCTTTAAAGAGGTCTTTTGCAGTAGATTTTCCCAATGCAATACATTGTTTGATTTCTTGACTGCTGCTTCCATGAGCATTGCTTGTGGATCCAAGTGAAATGAAATCCTTGACAACTTCAATCTTTTCTCCTTTTATCATGATGTTGCTTACTGGTCCAGCTGTGAGGATTTTTGTTTTCTTTATGTTGAGATGCAATCCATACTGAAGGCTATAGTATTTGATCTTCATTAGTAAGTGCCAAGTCCTCTTTGCTTTCAGGAAACGAGGTTGTGTCTTCTGCATAATGCAGGTTGTTAATGAGTCTTCCTCCAATCCTGATGCCCCATTCTTCTTCATACAGTCCAGCTTCTCAGATTATTTGCTCAGAATGTAGATTGAATAAGTATGGTGAAAGATACAACCCTGACGCACATCCTTCCTGACTTTAAACCATGTAAGTATCCCCTTGTTCTGTTCCAAGGACTGCCTCTTGGTCTACGTACAGGTTCCTCATGAGCACAATGAAGTGTTCTGGAATTCCCATTCTTCGCAATGTTATCCATACTTTGTTATGATCCACACAGTTGAATGCCTTTGCATAGTCAAGAAAACATTTTTTTGGTATTCTCTGCTGTCAGCCAAGATCCGTCTGACATTAGGAATGACAGTCCTCGTTCCATGCCCTCTTCTGAATCTGGCTTGAACTTCTGGTAATTCCCTGTTGATGTACTGCTAGAGCCACTTTTGAATGATCTTCAGCAAAATTTTACTTGTGTGTGATATTAATGATTTTTTTTAGATAATTTCTGCATTCTATTGGGTCACCTTTCTTTAGAATGGGCACAAATATGAATCTCTTCCAGTCGGTTGGCCAGGAAGCTGTCTTCCAAATTTTTTGACATAGAGGAGTGAGTGGCTCCAGCACAGCATCTGTTTGTAGAAACATCTCAGTTGGTATTCTATCAATTCCTGGAGGCTTGTTTTTTACCCATTCCCTTCAGGGAAGCTTTGACTTCTTCCTTCAGTACCATAAGTTCTTGGTCAGATGTTGTTTCTTGAAATGGTTGAATGATGCCCAATTCTCTTTTGTATACTGACTCTGTGTTTTCCTTCTATCTTCTTTTGATGCTTCCTGCATCATTCAATATTTTCGCTGTAGAATCCTTCAAAATTGCAATTGGAGGCTTGAATATTGTCAGCAGTTCTTTCAGCTTGAGAAATGCCAGGCTTGTTCTTCCGCTTTGGTTTTCTAACTCCATGTCTTTGCATATTTCATTACAATACTTTACTTTGTCTTCTTGAGCTGCCCTTTGAAATCGTCTGTTTAGCTCTTTTACGTCATCATTTCTTCCTTTTGCTTTAACTACTC
>NW_004444048.1:1014264-1015168 GCF_000243295.1 Trichechus manatus latirostris | reverse complement strand
GGAAAATATTTTTATATTAATATACCATTAACAAACTATTTCTTATAATGTTGTAAACATACTTTGTGATTCAAAATTAAAATTAAAATTATTTTAATTCTGGATATTAAATTATGATTTCCAAAGGTGGCATTTCTGTAGTCTGCTATTCCCAGTAATATTCTCCTTATATGCCCTAGTGGAATTTACCAGCATGTCAGGTATTTCTTAGGTACTTCTCATGTGCTAATTCCAATTACCTATTTAAAATTATTTCCTCTTGTTTGTATTGCATCCCTTTCTTCCTGCATTGAGGTTCTGTCTGACACTAGTAGAAATAAATTGCAAAACAACACAGCAAAGGTTTTCCTCACAGCTGCTTCAACCAGATGGTAGATTTGGGCTTCTGGAAACATATTAAGAAAGCCTATTCCCACATAAAGTCTATCTCAAGCTTAGCTATCCCCCAGGTTCTTACAAGACACAGAGAAGACTGCTAAATTGAGGTGTTTTTCTATATAATTATTTCTATCTTTGTGTTTTTCAGTTGTCATGAACTCTAAGGTTATCTCTGGCTCCCTTATGATCATATATATACTCATTTAACACCATGAACTAAACACACATACTGGGTGATTCTGCTTTTATTTTTTCCCATATCTGGACTCCTTGTATGATGCCATTTCAGAGAACCATTATAAATAGCTCATTTCTGCAATGACATGATCTTTTTGACATGATCTTCAATGACATGAAGATACTCTTGACAGCAGCTGAAATTTATTCAAATGTTGCTGCAAGCAGTCTTACAAATAAACATCAAAAGATTAGAAACAAGTGTACCTTTTCTTCTGGATGCACATCTCTGGATTTTGTTCTATATGGTAACCAAGAAGTAGAGGTATCTAATCGCTTTTTTTTTTTT
>NW_004444048.1:1011909-1013430 GCF_000243295.1 Trichechus manatus latirostris | reverse complement strand
AACACTTGGGGATCCCAGAGAGAATGCCTGCTCTACACCTCCACAATACTGTGTGAGTGCGCACCAGAGGGAGTCTGAAGCTTCCTGGCTCCAAGGTGTTACAGCAGTGTTTCTCAAAATGTGGCACCTGAAACAGCAGTAGTGGCATAAACTGGGAATTTTCCAGAAATAAAAAATTCTCAGCCTCATCCCGGATCTACTGAATCAGAAACTCTGAAAGTGGGACCCAGGTGATTCTCATGCATGTAGAAGTTTGATAACTACTATATTAGAGAAAATAAAATTCCCACTCACTCATCAAGAGACTATCAGAAAACATCCCCAAATTCTCCGTGTCCCTGTCACCTTATGACAACTTAAACTTATTTAGTTATGCATTATCCTTGCACTCTCATCCCTGCACTGCTCTCTACATCTCATCTGAGTCTTATTTTTATCCTCTCCTTTTAAATACTTTCACTGTGCCCTAATGACTGACCTCACCACTTTGCAGCTATGCATCAGCCCCTTCCTGTGTTCACTTTTGGAACCTCAGACTCAGAGCATTAAGTTCATCATATTAATCATATTCTTGGGTTTATTACACAGTATCATCCTTGTTTCATAGAAGGCTCCTGTCCTGTTTTATTGATTTTTATTTCTCTCAACTCCACTTTTCATTTTCTCCCCTCCCTATAGGCAACCTCTATACTGTTTTAGTGTATATATTTTAGTTTATGTAACTAGATTTGTGCTTTATATTCTGCTCTGTTCCTTATTGTTCTCACTCTGCACTGTGTGTGTATCTGCGTAAGAATGTTTTTGTTAATTGTTTCTAACTGATGCATGTTGCTGTTAGTTGCCCTCAAATCAGCTCTGACTCATGGTAACCTTATGCATAACAGAATGAAACCTTGACTGGCCCTGCACCATCTACGTGATCATTGGTATGTTTGAGTCCTTTGTTGCAGTATTGTGAAAATCCATCTCATTGAGGGTTTTGTTGGCCCTCTACCTTACCAAACATGATGTCCTTTTCTAACAATTGGTCTTTCCTGTAACATGTACAAAGTAAGCAAGTCAAAGTCTTGCCATCCTAACACTTATAGAGCATTCTGGTTATATTTTTTCTAAGACTGATGTTCTACCGGAAGTCCATGGTATATTCAATATTCTTTACCAACACCACAGTTTGAAAGCATAAATTCTTCATCTTTTTTTTTTCATTGTCCAGCTGTCATATGCATATGTGGTGATTGAAGACCATGGCGTGGGTCAAACATATCTGAGTCATCAAAACGACATCTTTGCTTTTTAACACTTTAAAGAGGACTTTTGCAGCAGATTTGCCCATTACAATTTGTCATTTGGTTTCTTTATTTTCTTTTTATTGTTGTGCTTTAAGTGAAAGTTTACAATTCAAGTTAGTCTCTCATACAAAAATTTATGCATACATTGTTTTGTGACCCTACTTGCTCTCCCTGTACTGTGACAGCACACTCTTCCTTTCCACCCCGGATTTCTCGTGTCCATTCAACCAGC
>NW_004444048.1:966410-992705 GCF_000243295.1 Trichechus manatus latirostris | reverse complement strand
AAAAAAAAAAAAAGAGTTCTGAAATTCCCATTCTTTGTAATATTATCCATAATTTGTTATGATCCACACAATTGAATGACTTAATGTAGTCAATAAAACACAAGTAATCCTCTTTGTGGTATTTTCTGCTTTTGGCCAAGAAAGGTCATTCTGACAAGAGCAATGATATTCTTTGTTCCACTTCCTCTTCTGAATCTGTCTTGAACTTCTGTATGGCTGCAGTCATTTTTAAATTATCCTCAGCGTAATTTTGCTAGCATGTGATATTTATGATATTGTTGGATAATTTTCAACAACTTATTTATCAGCAATCAACTAATAGTTGAACTGATGCATACTATTCAATTTTGTACTTCCACTTCATTTTAATAATCTGTTCTAGTGGTAATGGACTACTAGCGTACCTCCAGTTCCCTAGTAACAAGACAAGCCTTTGGTGAAAAAATTTGTACAAGTCTCTCTGTAGACCTATGAGGGAGGATTATTGGTTAGGGATGTATATATTCTTTTTTACAATTTTTTTAATTGTACTTTAGATGAAGGTTTACAGTTGTACTGGACTCAGTCTGGTGGAGGCTGTGGTAGTTGTGGTCCATTAGTCTGATGTACACATTCTTAATTTGATTAAGGAATGCCAGAATGCCCTCCTGAATGAATGTACAATCCACGTAGCTCCTAAGAAATCATGAGTGTTACTGTCTCCCCACATCAACACTTGTTATTATGCAACTTATTAATGCTTAACATTTTGATGTTTGTAAATTTTTACTTTGATTTCATTTACTTTCTCTTATTGCTAACCATCTTAAGCAGTTCCTTATTTGTGTTAGCTATTTTGTTGTTGTTCTTCCTCTTAGATGCTGTCAAGTTGGTTCCCAATCATAGAGACCCTATGTACAACAGAACAAAACACTGCCCAGTCCAGTGCCATGCCCACAATCATTGTTATGCTTTTGCCCATTGTTGCAGCCACTGTGTCAATCCATCTCCTTGAGGGTCTTCCTCTTTTTCATTCACCGTGTACTTTACCAAGCATGATGTCCTTCTCCAGGGATGGAGCCCTCCTGACAACATGTCCAAAGTATGTAAGATGTAGTCTCACCATCCTTTCTTCTAAGGAGCATTCTGGTTCTACTTCTTTCAAGACAGATTTGTTTGTTCTTTTGGCAGTCCATGGTATATTCAATATTCTTTGTCAACACCACAATTCAAAGGCATCAATTCTTTGGTCTTCTTTATTCATTGTCCAGCTTTTGATGAATATGATGTGATTGAAAATACCATGGAGCACCTTAGTCCTCAAGATAACTTCTTTGCTTTTCAAGACTTGAAAGAGGTCTTTTGCAGCAGATTTTCCCAATGCAATGCATCTTTTGATTTCTTAACTGCTGCTTCCATAGGTGTTGATTGTGGATCCAAGTAAAATAAAATCCTTGACAACTTCCATCTTTTCTCCATCTATCATGAGATTGCTTATTGGTCCAGTTGTGAGGATTTTTGTTTTCATTATGTTGAGGTGTAATACATACTGAAGGCTGTGGTCTTTGATCTTCATCAGTAAATGCTTCAAGTTCTCTTCATTTTCAGGAAGCAAGGTTGTGTCATCTGCATAACGCAGGATGTTAATGAATCTTCCTCCAATCCTGATGCCCCATTCTTCTTCATACAGTACAGCTTCTCGGATTATTTGCTCAGCATACAGGTTGAATGGGTATGGTGAAAGGATACAACCCTCACACACACCTTTAAACCATGAAGTATCCCCTTGTTCTGTCTGAACAACTGCCTCTTGATCTATGTACAGGTTCCTCATGCACAATTAAGCGTTCTGGAATTCCTATTCTTCACAGTGTTATCCATAATTTATTATGATTCACACAGTAGAATGCCTTTGCATAGTCAATAAAACACAGGTAAACATCTTTCTGGTATTCTCTTTCAGCCAAGATCCCTCTGACATTACCAGTGATATCCCTGGTTCCATGTCCTCTTCTGAATCTGGCCTGAATTTCTGGCAGTTCCCTGTTGATATACTGCTGCAGCCACTTTTGAATGATCTTCAGCAAAATTTTACTTGCATGTGATATTAATGATATTGTTCAATAATTTCCACATTTGGTTGGATCACCTTTCTTGGGAATAGGCATAAATGTGGATCTCTTCCAGTCGGTTGGCCAGGTAGCTGTCTTCCAAATTTCTTGCCATAGACAAGTGAGCACTTCCAGCACAGGATCCATTTGTTGAAACATCTCAACTGATACTCTGTCAATTCCTGGAGCCTTGTTTTTCACCAATGCCTTCAGTGCAGCTTGGACTTCTTCCTTCAGTACCATTGATTCCTGATCATATGCTACCTCCTGATATGGCTGAATGTCGAACAAATCTTTTTGGTGTAATGACTCTGTGTATTCCTCTCATCTTCTTTTGATATTTCCTGTGTCATTTAATATTTTCCCCATAGAATCCTTCACTACTGCAACTCGAGGCTTGAATTCTTTCCTCAGTTCTTTCAGCTTGAGAAACGCCAAGTATGTTCTTTCCTCTTGGTTTTCTACCTCCAGCTCTTTGCACATGTCATTATAATACTTTACTTCGTCTTCTCCAGCCTCCCTTTGAAATCTTCTGTTCAGTTCTTTTACTTCATAGTTTCTGCCTTTTACTTTAGCTACTCAATGTTCAAGAGCAAGTTTCAGAGTCTCTTCTGACATCCATTTTGGTCTTTTCAATGGCTTCTTGCTTTCTTCATGTATAATGTCCTTGATGTCATTCCACAACTTGTCTGGCCTTCGGTCATTAGTGTTCAACACATCAAATCTATTCTTGAGATGGTCTCTAAATATAGGTGGGATATACTCAAGGTCATACTTTGGCTCTTGTCAAATTGTTCTAATTTTCTTCAGTTTCAACTTGAAATTTGCATATAAGCAATTGTTGATCTGTTCTGCAGTTGGCCCCTGGCCTTGTTCTGACTGATGATACTGAGCTTCTCCATAGTCTCTTTCCACAGATGTAGTCAATTTGATTCCTGTGTATTCCATTTGGCGAGGTTCTGCAGTTGGCCCCTGGCCTTGTTCTGACTGATGACACTGAGCTTCTCCATAGTCTCTTTCCACAGATGTAGTCAATTTGATTCCTGTGTATTCCATTTGGCGAGGTCCATGTGTATAGTTGCTGTTTATGTTGGTGAAAAAAAGTATTTGCAATGAAGAAGTGATTGGTCTTGCAAAAGTCTATCATGTGATCTCTGGCATCGTTTTTATCAGCAAGGCCATATTTTCCAACTGCTGAGCCTTCTTCTTTGTTTACAGCTTTCACATTCCAATCACCAGTAATTATGAACGCATCCTGATTGCATGTTCGATCAATTTCAGACTGCAGAAACTGGTAAAAATCTTCAATTTCTTCATCTTTAGCCTTAGTGGTTGGTACGTAAATTTGAATAATAGTTGAATGCACTGGTCTTCCTTGTAGGCGTATAGATATTATCCTATCACTGACAGCACTGTACTTCAGGACAGATCTTGAAATATTCTTTTTGACGATGAATGCAATGCTGTTCCTCTTCAAGTTGTCATTATCAGCATAGTAGACCATATAATTGTCTGATTCAAAATGGCTGATACTAGTCCATTTCAGCTCACTAATGCTTAGGATATCGATGTTTATGCGTTCCATTTCATTTTTGATGATTTCCAATTTTCCTAGATTCATACTTTGTACATTCCAAGTTCCGATTATTAATGGATGTTTGCAGCTATTTCTTCCCACTTTGAGTCATGCCACATTAGCAAATGAAGGTCCCAAAAGCTATATTCCATCCGCATCGTTAAGGTCAACTCTACTTTGAGGAGGCAGTTCTTCCCCAGTCATCTTTCGAGTGCCTTCCAACCTGGGAGGCTCATCTTCTGGCACCATATCAGATAATGTTCCCCTGCTATTTATAAGGTTTTCACTGGCTAATTCTTTTCAGAAGTAGACTGCCAGATCCTTCTTCCTAGTCTGGAAGCTCAGCTGAAACTTGTACCCTGCTGGTATCTGAATACAGGTGGCATAGCTTCCAGCATCACAGCAACACAAAAGCTCCCATGGTACAACAAACTGACAGACACGTGGGGGGATTAGCTACTTAGGTTTAAATAAATATATAAATAAATCAACTGTTTATCAACTTGTTCATTTTGATATTGGATTTCCTTTTTTTCCTATTGATTTGCCAGATTTTTTAATAAATCCTAGATATCAGTAACTTTCACTTTAGAAATTATTAGTTATCTTTTAATGTTTCACCCATCTTTTAACTTTGCTTATGATGATTTTCAATGCAAAGAAGATTTTGATTGTGGTATAATAAGCAACTCTTAATTTTTCATACTTTTACCTTTCTCACTGAAGTTTTTATTTCACGTGTGATTCATTTGTTTTTTTTTTTTTTAATTTGGTGTGAGGTAGGTATCTGCATATAGTAGGGAAGTTTTCTCAACACCATCTGCTTAATTATTTGTATTTCTCTGTTGATTTTTGGTGCAATTTTTATCATATATTATGTATCTGTACATAAATATCTCTTTCTGAGTTCTTTTCCATTCCATTTGTCTTATGCAAGTGTCATACTGTTCATTTTTATATTTTATGGTATGCCCTAACATCTGCTGGAAGAAGTGCTCACTCTTTAAACACTTTATTAAAGATGATAAACTTTTAAGGCCCATAATATTTCCATATGAGTTTAAAAGAAATTAGTCATGTTCTTAAAAAATTCCAGGTGGGATTTTGATTGGTATTAAATTTAATTTATAAATCAATTTGGAGAAAACTGGTATTTTCATAAGATTAAACGTTTCCATACAATAGCATAGGATATATTTCATTTTATTTAGGTCTTCCTTAATAGAATTTTAAAATCTCAACTATAGAGGTCTGCTTTATTATTTCTTAAGTTAAATTTGAGGATATTTTACATATTTTGTTGTTACTGTGTGTATTATTTTTAGTTTATCACATTTTTGGGTGATGTTGGTATAAAAATATTTATATAATTGTTTTCCAATTTTATCTTGTTTATGTAGATGATCATATTGCTAATAAAAATGGGATGTTTTATTTCTTTTATTCAAATCCTTATGCATCTTATTAAATTTTCATGTCTTATACTATTTTCCAGTCCTCTAGGACAATATTAAACAATAAGGCTAACACTGTCATCCTTTCTAATTTCTGTCTAACATTAGATATAATTTTTAAAAAATTCCATAATGATGATTTACTCATGGTTTTTGTTATATAAACTTTATCAACTTGAAGATGTTATTTTCTATTCCTAGTTTGTTATTTTCAAATAATAAATAGGTAATTAACCTTACCCTATGCTTTTTCTATAGCTATTGAAATAGCATGTGATTTGTGTACTTAAAATATTGATGCACTTTGTGATACTGAAGCATCCTTGGACCTTGGGATAAACCAGAAAATAGATTAAAAACAAACAATTTATTGATTTTTTCTTTTATAGTTGGTATTTCTTTTAAATTGTGTATTTACCTAAACCCAAAGTTCCCTAGTATATTCGTCTATGTTATCTTTTAGAACTTTTATCGTTTTAATACTTACAATTAAATCTAATCTATTTTTTATTGACACATAATTCACTTAGCATGAAATTCACCATTTTAAATTGTACAATTCAGTGGATTTTGGAATATTCATCAAATTGTGCAACCATGACCGCTATCTAATTCTGTAACATTTTTTATCACCCCCAAAAGAAACCCCATAGCAATTAGTAGTAACTCTTCATCCCTCCTCCCTTAAGCTCCTGACAACCACGAATCTATTTTCTGTCTCTATGGATATCTCTCTTCTGGACATTTTATATAAATGCAATGATGTAATATTTTGCCTACGTGTTTAGTTTCTTTCATTTAGCATAATGTTTTTAAGGTTCATCCATGTTGTAGTGTTTATCAACACTTCACTCCTTTGTATGGCTGAATAATATTCCAGTGTGTAGATATACTACATTCATCAACTGATGAATACTTAGATTGTTTCTACTTTTTAGCTATAATAAATAAAGCTGCTATGGATATTTATGTGTAAGTTTTGTGTAGATAAATGTTTTCCGTTCTCTTGGCATAGCATTCAGCACTTCATTAAAGGGCTTTTTTACTGTGCAGGAAATAGACTGGTTTGCATATTATTGAACTTATGTGGTGAATCACTGTCACAGGCTGGGTTCTCTAGAGAAGCAGAACCAGTGAAGCACATATTTATATAAAGAGAGAAAGAGAAAGAGAGAGGAGATTTATCTCAAGGAAATGGCTCACACGGTTGTAGAGGCTGGCAAGTCCCAAGTCCATGGGTCAGTCATCAGGCTGGAGGCTTCTCCTGACTCGCATAGCTGCAGGGGCTGATGAACCCAGGATTGGCAGGTCAGACAGCAGGCTGCTGGCTCACAGGCTGTGGAGGCTGACGAATCTCAAGATTGGCAGGTAAGCTGCTAGCTCAAGTCCCAAGAGCCAGAGGTCAGATGATGATGAGCCAGATGCAGGATACAGAGTGAGAGCTTTGCTGGAACATCCATTTACAGACTGGAGGCAGGCCACACTCCCAAGGAAACTGACTGGCTGCTCATAGCAGGTCTCATCATTGATTGATCATTGATTGATTACATCATTACATAATGCTAAGTTACATCATAGCCACCAAACCACTGAGAAGCATGCAAATTACATCGTAACTGCCAAACCACTGAGAATCATGGCCCACCCAAACTGACACACGACCTTAAACATCACAGTCCCATATGGAACAAGATATATATTAGTTATTCACAGTAGGACCACATTGCAACCAGTGATGTATTAAAGTAAGTTTTTCATCTGTAAAATACTGAAGAAGTATTTGTTTATTCTTGTAACTTGTTATTTTAACGATCATTTTAATTTTTGACCAAACCTGTTTTGTAATTTATACTTTAAAATTTACTCATTAAATTAGGGAAGTATAATTTATAGTATTTACTTTTAGCCCTAATTTGCAAATGGCATACAAGTCTCACTAGGTATTTTTTATAAAGGGAGGATACATTATTTTTTATTGTATTAGTAGTAATAAACCAAATGATTACTAGGGAAGTAATTTCAAATAAATGGAGATCAAAAGAGTTCATATTAGTTTTACTTGGAAGTACAAATCTTCATATAGTAAGTTCAATGTTGTAGCTATAATTGATGTTGAAGTGCTAAATCCAAGTGTGTTATTTGCAGAGATATATTGGCTACTGAAACAATGGAACCGTCAAAACTGTGCAGGATTTGCCATTAAAAAAATAAAGAAGTCCAAAACCAAAAGAAATCCTCACCGGGAAGATTATTGAATTGAAAACCCAAAAGAAACAATTGTCATTATATCACAGTGTGTTTTAGGCTTCTTGTAAAGAACTTTTGGTAGCTAAAACTAAAAAATCATAAACAACTGTCAAGACATTAGTGAATATCTGCATTACATATATTTGTTAGAATTGTTCAACAGATCTGTAGCATAGACGGTAGCTCAAGTAGCACTCTCCTATGATACCATATTTCAACATACTCAGTAATTAGATAATGATGTAGAAGACCAACTCATATAAAAAATAAAGCTAGCAAATTATTTTTATTGCAACTTAATGAAGCCACATATATTCCTAATATGACAATTCTTTTAGTGTATGTGCTATTGAACATGATGGTGATATGAAGGAGCTGTTTTTATTTTGTGGATAAACAACTATCTTTGAACTGTTTAATGCTATGAAGAATTACATCATCAACAAATGTGGTTTGGAGTTCAAGTTTTGTGTAGGAATATGTTCCGATGGCACAGCTTAATGACAGGAAAACATTAACAAGATTAGGGAGCTTGCAAAGAAAGTGAGTCAACACACTGCTTCCTTAATTAAGAAAGTTCACTATAAAACAGTTTGTTTAGTGGCTGTCATAGGCTGGGTTCTTTAGAGAAGCAAAACCAGTAAACCATATAAATATATATAGAGAGAGATTTATATCAAAGAAACGGCTCACACGATTGTAGAGGCCGGAGCATCCCAAGTCCGTGGATTAGGATAGAGGCTTCTCCCAGTTCACAGCAGCGGCTGGCAAACGTAAGATGGGCAAGCTGGAGAGCAGGCCTCTGCTCACAGGCCATGAAGATCAATGAACAGCACAATTGGCAGATAAGCTGATAGCTTAAGTCCCAAGAACCAGAGGTCAGATGAACAGGAGGCAGCCGCAGGATCCACAGCAAGCAAAAAGCCAGAACATCTGCTTATATACAGATGCAGGCCACATCTCCAAGGAAAATCCCTGTCCACTGATTGGCTACTCACAGCAGATCCCATCATGGGAGTGATCACATAAAAACACTGAGAATCATGGCCCAGTCAAGCTGATATACAATCTTAAGCCCCACAGTGGCATAGTAAAAATTGTAAATTACATAAAAACTAATCTGTTTATATTTTTTATTATTCCTTTTGTGATAATATTGAAGCTGAGCAGAAGTAACTGTTATGTACTGAGGTAAGCTGTTTGCCTAGGAAAAAAGGTCAGCCAAAGACATCTGAGTTATGAAATAAATTCACAATATTTCTGCCAGATAAGAAATTAGTTTAGCCCCAACTTTTTAAACATGTAAATCATTCAGTCAGACTTTCTTAATTTTCCTATTTTTATATGTTTAATAACCTTAATATGTCAAGAAATTAAGTAACCCAATGGAAAGTGTAGTACCCTGGTGACAAAATCATATATAGTGAGATTAATACAAGGACATTATGCAAGGTGGATGAGCAAGGAAAAGTTTGGAGACCAGAAGTTCACTTTTGAGACTTTTATAGTTGTATAGTTTTGAAATCATTTAAAAGGATTTTGCAAGAGTTTAAACTTCAAATCCAGCATGGTAGCAGTAGAATTAGAATGTGCTATAGGAAAGTTAACCCTTTTGGATCTCAATCTCCTAATGTGTAATAGCTATACCTCGTAGGAATATTGTTGGATTAAAGCACAGATGCAAAATAGTGTCTCTAAATCACCAGAATGCAATTTAAAATTGGATGTTATGGTACCAGGAGGTATTCTTATTCCTTTGTGCATTGCACACATCAGGAAAAAAACCCTGAGGTAAAACAAAATCCACTTATTCCTTTTTAAAAATCTGTGAATAGATACTTTGTTTTCCACCAGACATTGCCTACTGCACAACCAGTAAATTTTCTGCTATCTTCATGCCATTAGAGACCAAATTCTCATTTTACTTTGACTTCTGTGAAGCATATCCAAGTGTGGAGTTCCTTTTGAAGTGAATTTTTCAAGTGACTTCCCTTAGATAATCTCCAGAGCAGAGGAATGCAATAAATACAATAGGAAAATACATCAAGCCTTTGTACTTGGTCGGTTTCTTAACAAGAACATTACCCTCAGGCAAACACCAGGCTGAAAAATGAGGTAAGCACTTTGTCCAAAAGGTTAACAGGAAAACTCAGCCTTCAATTCACTTAAGATCATAAAATGTTACGGAAGATTTTCTGAATGCCAGACAATGTGCTAGGAACTACAGAACTAAAAAGAAAAGTGTGAATCACTACTCAAATGGGGTTTATAATTTTGGGGAAAGGATTATCTGTACAAGTATTTTAGAATATTAAAAATATTATATAAGTGTATTAAGAAAATAAAGGATGTAACTAATATGCAAAGTGTTACTAAAGACTAATATAGTTAAAATAAGGAACACAGACTTTGTAGTCAAATCTAAGCTTGGCCACTCAAGTGGACAAGAAAAAATTCACCTGAGTCACAGTTTCATCCTCAAATGGAATAATAATACATAACTCAGAGAGTGGATATGAGGATAAAATTAAATGAGATAATGCATGACAGTGTCAAACATTTTTCCTAGCACAGAGTACGGGAAATAAAAATTGAGAGAAAGGATTTCTACTTTGGAAAATATGGTTTAATGGGTCTGGGATTTAACCTTCCTCCCTTAAAAACTAGAAAACTGGGAAAAATATCTGAAACAAACATTTTCAGACATTGAGGAGCAGACAGTGTAGGACTGTGATCACTAAGAAAAAGGAAACAAAAGAGGTGAGCTCAACAATTGTTTCAGCTTAGAGGCAATTTCCAGGCTTCAGAGGCGGAGGCAAAACCCAGTCAAGAGCCTGGTGGTCTCAGGAAGTTGGAAAAATAAAGGTGGTTTGAATGTGTGGTAAAGAATATTAGAGAGAAGAAAGCTGGACAAAAAGAGATTTCCAGAGATCTACATAGGGGTCTCCATGAAGCTTTGTCTTAATAATGGCCTATGCATTTGAGGGGAGGAATTTCACAAAGCTGGCAAAAAAACTACCAAAAAGAAGTAGACCAAATAATCCCAGGGTTGAGGCAGGGCTGGAATACCTCATGTTCCTACAACCCAGCGTGGAAATACCTCATATGCCAAAATATAGTCCACTACTCCTTAAAGGAATACAACAATATATAGCATCCTACAATGTAAAATTTATGATAAAAAAATTATTAGGCATGAAAAGAAGCAGGAATATACGACTCATAACCAGGAAACAAAAATCTTCATGAATAGAAACAGATCCAGATAAGGTATTAATAGATAAGGACATCAACATAGTGATTATAAATATGCTTCATATACTCAAGAATGTAGAGGAAAGCAAGAATCTCTAATGAGAAAAAATGAAAGATATAAAAAGAACCAAATGGAACATCTACAAATGAAAAGTGCAACATGTGAAATTATGTATATATGTATATATATATGTATAATATATATATTATATATATTTGTTGTTATTGTTAGGTGCTATCAAGTTTGTTACGACTCATAGAGACCCTATGTACAACAGAACTAAACACTGTCTGGTACCTGTGCCATTCTCACAATCATTGCTATGTTTGAGACCATTGTTACAGCCACTGTGTCAGTCCATCTTATTGAAGGTCTTCTTCTTTTTCACTGACCCTCTACCTTACCAAGCATGATGTCCTTCTCCAGGGACTGATCCCTCCTGATAACACGCCCAAAATACATGAGACAAAGTCTCACCATCCTCACTTCCAAGGAGCATTCTTGTTGTACTTCTTCCAAGACAGACTTGTTAGTTCTTTTAGCAGTCCATGGTATACTCAGTATTCTTCTTCAACACCACAATTCAAAGGCATCAGTTCTTCTTTGGTCTTCCTTATTCATTGTCCAGCTTTCCCATGCATATGAGGTAATTGAAAATACCATGGCTTGGATCAGGACACCTTAGTCCTCAAAGTGACATCTTTGCTTTTTAACACTTTAAAGAGACCTTTTGCAGCAGATTTGCCCAGTGCAATGTATCTTTTGATTCCTTGACTGCTCCTTCCATGGGCGTTGACTATGGATCCAAGTAAGAAGAAATCCTTGACAACGTCAATCCTTTCTCCATTTGTCATGATGTTGCTTATCGATATAGTTGTGAGGATTTTTGTTTTCTTTAAGTTGAGGTGTAATCCATACTGAAGGCTGTAGTCTTTGACCTTCATTAGTAGGTGCTTCAAGTCCTCTTCACTTTCAGCAACTAAGGTTGTGTCATCTGTGTATCTTCCCCTAATCCTAATGCCGCATATAAAGCAGAAGAAAAGATCAGTGAACTTGAAGATGTATCAATAGAACCTATCCAAAATGGGTAGGATAGAAAGAAAAGAAGTCTAAAAATTTAAATAATTAGAGACCTTTGGAAAAATATCAAGGAAACTAATCTTAAACCAAAAATATCCCCTGAAGTGTTCTTTAAATCAAACAATTGTTCAGCTTAATTAGTAAAGAATGTCTGCTTTGAGCATCATGCTCTTTTAAAGAACTATTTATATGGGATCAAATTGAAAACAGCAACTTGAAAGTTTAGATAGGAAGCTTAGGGGGCAGTGAGTTTATGACAATGAAAGAGGAAAGATTTAGAAAAGGGAGATGAGAATGGTTGCACAGCTTGAAGAATGTAATCAAGGTTACTGAATTGTATATGTAGAAATTATTGAATTGGTGTATGTTTTGCTGTATATATTTTCAACTGCAACAACAAAAAAATTAACAATCATTCCTTAATATAAAAAAAAAAGCTGATTGTGAAAAATAAAGAAATATCACCAGACTAGCTTAAGAGGTGGGTGGGGAAATATATATATTGTATATATATATACACATATATATATATATATATAAAGTATATACACACACACACACACATATATACACATATATATGCAGATGTATATACAAACACGTGTCATATTATCCTGAGAAGAGCAGGCACCCTTTTTAGTGGCCCTTGGAGAAAGTACAATGTGTCAGTCCTATATGTGATCTAGATCATGGTGACACACTCAAAGTGGGTGTGGAGAGCACGACTCTCCATAACAGCATCAGTGGCTGAGAATCCAATGAGGAGGAAGTGAGAGACACTCAGATCATAAACTAAGGCTGTGTGTTTAGGATTAGAAAGTTAGTCAACCTGTTTCTAACTTTTAATTTAAATATATAATTTTTCAATGCTTTGCCCTCTTGTGAGTTGTCTTTGGAATAAGAATGTTTTAGTGGTTTTTCTTTTCCCCTTTAAAATAACTTCAAAAACCTAAGCTATATAAAAATATTTTCTTTCTAGTAAAGATCTAAAGGATGACTCGCTGTTTAGTCACATGGCATTTTCATGTTGGAAAATCTAGATATCCTTTTGGAAAGTTTGGTTTGTGTGTCATCTGTACTTCGGGAGAACACCAATTGTGGAAAATATAGCAGTGCTAAGTGAGTCTGACTATAAATTCAGATCAATACGTGACGGTGACAGAAAATGCAGAGCATACCTAATCCAGCTAACTGTGCCCCTGACAAATGCGGTGTGAGCACTGTGTCATTGGTGCCTTTCCTTTCTTTATTTGCATTATCCATCAGGACAGCCCATGAGGGAATGCCTGGGAACCGTGGCACTTTCTGTAATAAGCCACAACATTAATGAGGCATAACAAATTTAGCAAGTATCATGTATAATCTTGATCTTTCATTGACACCATTACCCACATAGATTATACGTTGCCATTTTTATCTGCCTAATGCAGATAAAAATGGAGGGTATAGCTGAATTACTCCTTCCACAGTTAAACGTTTTTTAAAAGAATTGTCATCCTCCAAGACAAAAACTCAATAGTCCTGCCCTCTGTTTTTGCTGCTGCTGCCTCTCAGCAGGACTGGCTGGCTGTTTTTGCAGAAGGTCAGCCAGATTTTGTCTTTCTCACAGTTTCAGTTTCCTCCTGGGACTGAGGGTCTAATATATTTCTGTAACACACCAACCGAACCAAGATAAACAAGTGCCCAGAGAAACGTGTCTCTAGTATACACCTTTCTATAGTTCAACGATTTAGAAATCAGATGTCTGCAATGATCCTTGTCTGTAGGAATTGTTGATCCTCAGCCAAAAGAAAGGGGTTGTGGTGAGGCCATGTGTCCGTGATGACTTTTGAGTTTAAATTAATAATATAATTTAGAAATATTCTATGTGTATTACTGTTTCACAGAACTTTTAAGAAAGGTAAATTCGTTATCCTTCAGATGACCTGTTGGGAAGAGGCAAATGTTAGCTCCATTTAACAGATGAATGCATTTTCTAGACAGAGAAGTCATTAAGAGAACAGAAGGGAATGTGCACATGCTGATGGTTAGCTCTGAAATTCTCTGTAACGTGGGGGAGAGAGGGAGGACAGGCAACCATAAATATAAAAATACTATGAAAAAACTTGGGGGATAATGAAAATCTACGTGGATCCTTTTTTCTCTAATGCCAATGGATTCTTTGAAATGAATTTTACATTTATCTCTACTAAGTTCTTCTCTGCAAAGAGAACTGTGCTGACTAAAGTGTTTTATGTAAATTCAGACCCAGGAAAGATAAAATTGTAACTCACATCTTAATTCCTTCCAAAACAAATTTTTAAAATTGAAAAAGGAAACTGAATATTTTAATTGCCTTGGAAGATTCCATAAGGAATAATTGCAAATTAGGTGTACTTGATCATATTGAATTAAACAAACTGAAAGGGGTTAGGCTAGGACAGGGTACCAAAGGGAGGAAATGCAGAGTAATAGCCACATTAGCTGTAATTAATCATTTATGAAGTTTCCCATACTGAGGCAGTGCCCATATACCCAGGGAAAAAGTACCTATGACTCAGAACCTCTGGTACCTTTCACCCATTAAGTCCTGATTTGGTCCAATTAAAATTCTTATTCTGGAGCCCTTGATGTTTGGGGTTGGGTGGCAGGAAGAGAAGACAGAGCAAAAGTTTACAGACAATATTTTCTACATAACAGTTTTACCTAATACTAGTTCTAGTTTCATAGGCTAAAACTTATACTTTTAATCACGGTGCTGGTACACAATTCTATGTATTTTTTTCTTTCTCAGCATGCTCTTCATATTTCTTTATCACTTATCTCTTTTCCATAGACTCTATTTTTACTTATTTCTCTTCAATATTTACAAGAATTCATGTGTAGTGGTATTTGGGATTACAAGTCTTGTGTTCTAGCTTAATTATATGAGAGAAAATGGCAAAGTATTTGAAAACTAGCATTTATAAATACTGTTTATTCTATGTTCAATATTAATAAATTGCAGTATTGGCAATTTTCTGTGATTCTATAATGCAAATTATTAAAGACTGAAAACAGGTAAGAGGCTTTATCAAGTATAGTCTTAATTTATTATCCACCATCTATTGGAGAGTGATGTGGAGAGCTGCCTTCAAGTTTTAGGCTTGGTTGATTAGGATGGCTTGATTTTAAGGTTAAAATTGTTCTTAATTGATACCAAGTCTAGTTTTATTGCAAGCATAAATAAAGAAAGAACACTTTAAAATTCTCTTTAATGTTTTGAAATAAGTTGGTGGATGAAGTTACTTTTGTACAACCAAAGACTCAAGTGGATTCCTGAGGAGAAGCATCAAAAGAGGAAAGATTCATTATCTTTCAGTCAACAAATTGGCAAATAATTGTTGGGGGCCTACTATGTGCACGAGTCTGAAATAGTTACTCTAGTGGATTCAGAGAGTAAGATGGATTGCATGAGTATCTAATGACATAAGCTGGCATGGGTAGTGATTTTAGAAATAAGCTTGAGAAAAAGATATTCGTTTTTGCTAAAGAATAATTCATATTCTGTTTTTCTTTTTCCTGGACTATAGCGTTTTTTTGTGATTTGGTATTTGGTTAAGAAGCACTTCTGTGCATGTTATGTGTGTATTCCTAGGGAGGAAGCAGACTAAATTAACAGAGTAAACAAACATAAGCAGAAATTTTGAGAGCCTCAAACATTTAAATTAAGTCAAGTTTGACCTTTATTTAACGTTTTTCATCTTCTTCCTATTTGCTTTCACATGTCTATTAAGCGATGTTTCATTGAATATTTTATCACTGAGACAAGCTAGATAAAATAATTTGCCTATTAGGGATGAATGGACAAATTTGAATATCTAATTGTTAGCTTTGGTGTTAAGAACAGTTATTACACTTTGAGAAAAATATATAGTCTACCAGTTTGACTGTGAGGTAAGCTTTCAGTTTCAAGGATCTTAGGTTAAAGCATACTTAATTTGGTTTAAAAAAATAATACAGTAACAGAAATTCAGCTAAAATTGTTTTGATAACCATAAATTCTTTTTAATTTTAATATTTCAAATATTTATTCGAACCCTATTAAGAACTACTTTGAATCAGAATCTTCCATTTTTTATGAATTTTTTAATGAATGAATGTTACTGGTTATGGAAGAAATCGCCACATGATTAAAATGTCTCAGTATGCTATAATTGAACATATTAATTCCTTTGAAATGGAAGTACTATTTTAAAAAAGAAACTGGGCTGCTCTGAAAAAAACTCGCAGATACGTAGATATGTATTTAACGTATTCATCTTCAGAATAGATATTAACGGAAGTAATAATAAAAATTATTTGGAAGCAGAATTTTCAGGTTTCAGATGTGGGTTCAATTGAAATAAATCTCACTTTAACTTTTTTGTGAACTAAGTAGGATATTCTGCAAGCATTATCTAAGAAAATACCAAATAATTGAAAAATAGATTTATTCTAAAATCAATATTAAAAAATGCTTTGAATATATTGTCAGTTTATACTCTAAATATGAATCATAATTATTTTAGCTCAATTCCACGAACAATCATTTAGTGTTACCACTGTATGCTAGTTCATGAGAGGGCTCATTTTAGAACTGTTAAAAAATCTATTATATTCCTTTATATTAATTAGGGAAAAGGCTATTGATTCATGTCTGGGGATCCAAGAACAACAATGATATTGTTATAAGAAATGTCTCAACATATACAATAGATTTATAATTCTGACTTCACTTATTTTAAACAGTATTCAGTGCAACAAAATTCTAGTATACTTATAAAGTTTTGTCACTCTTCTGTGCTTTAGTGGGGAAAGAATTTGACTTGGCATCAGAAATGCTGAAACTCTGACCAGATCCTAAATCTAAGGAATTCTGTCGCTGTGGAACGGAACCAATAGCTGGACTAAGAGCCTGTTAGGCTCTGTAAGCTTGGGAAGGCAGCATGTTAAATGAGGGCCGTGTCTATGTCTGCATGGTCTATACTGTGTTGTGCTCTATAGACATGTTGAATGTTGTATACTTCTAAGATTAATGTGGTACACCTAGCTAGGATGACGGGTTTTCTAGCACATTTCCAGACGACCCTAAGAGCAGGAGTGCTAGAGTCCTATACATATGAAGCTGGGCTTAGAGAGGGCAACTTTGGTTTCCAGAATCCCCTACACAGAGTTTTCATTCCCATTATGGTCTACTGGTGAGGCTGGTTTGGGAGGAACTGTAATGTTACAGCTCCATCTGTCATTGGAGACTATTGTTACTATTTCCTGTGTGTCATAACTGTGTTGACTTCTTTCTGTATCCTTTAAAAAAGAAAACCTTGTTGATTCACTCCAGCATGTTACATGTGTTGTATATCTGATCTCTTCATCAGCCTGAAGTTACTACTGAAGTTTGTCAAGACAGTGGTTATACAACAACTCTTCATTATGTCTTTTATTTTCCATAGGCCTCAGACTTGACCACTTCCCCTTTGTAAAAAAAAAAAAAGACCAGTTGGAACTGATGAGTGCCAGATTTCCTTTCATTGTTGATATTCTATTGCTCTCTAAGTGGAAAATCCACATTTGTAGGTGAATAGACTTTTCTTCTATATCCTAACTCATATTTCATCTTATATCTCTCTTGAGATACAAATAAATAATTAATGGTGACACTTCATATCTGCTGGTTATACTGCTATATATTATCTTCTCCTTTCCCTAATTCAGGGGATTGAAGTATCTTTAAGAAAAAATGAAGTAAAAAAGTTAATAAATGTGATTGTGAGAGTCTTTGTTGTCTGCCTATTCTACGTCTGATTGACAAGTTCTAGGGTACCACTTGATTTCTGAAAAAGTCTATGTGTTTCACATTGTTTCTAAGTGTGCTGCTGGGATCTAGGAGTACCCTGGCCAAGTATCGAACTTTAATATCTGGACCGAATCCATGGGCTGACTTCTGCTTCCTCTCCTGATTCATGTTTGCAGAGAGATATTCATCCTGGAGGGAGTGAGATGAGCCTCTAATTGGTCTTTCAAACTAGGAATATCAGTATTATAAAATAGCACTGTTTTTAGCATAGTCGGCATGGTCCCTGAGTGGCACAAATGGTTTGTGCTCCATTTCTAACTTAAAGGTTGGCATCTTGAACACAACCAGAGGCACCCCAGGAGAAAGACTTGGAGATCTGCTTCTGTGGAAATTATAGTCAAGAAAACCCTGTGGAGCAGTTCTACTCTGTAACACATGGGGTTGCCGTGCAGAACTGACTCTATAGCAACGGGTTAGGGCTTTCTGGTCTAGTACACAGAAGGTTTCCCATTCTTCCCTTACCCTCTGTGTTTTTTCTCTAACTCACTGGCCAGAGAAATTGGTCTGAGGAAGGCAGGAATTGTGTCATTGTAAACAAGGCTTAATAAGAGGACAGACAGATTCAGTCGGTCCAGGTGAGAAAATAAAAATTGTGTTGATAATTTACATCACAGGAGATTTAGTACAGGAAATTAGTTACATGGATGCTGTAAAACAGGAAGAGCAAAAAATGGAAGAAGAGGTAACCCAGAAATTAATAATTGCTGGAGACAGATACCAGTTCTAGGCTGGGGAACACAAAGGACAAGGCGGTGTTACCAGAAAGTGGAAGGGGGTCCAAGGCTTTTGGCACTTGGACCCTGCAGGAAGGAGTGTTGTGAACATTGCTTAAAAAAATGGAGGAAAAGCCTCAGGAGCTGGAATGAGGGAAGGGATCCAGCCACTTCCAGAGGTCAGCAGAAGAAGGAATAAACAAGAGAAGTAGAAGATAGGAAGAACAATAGCTTCTCCTCTCCTCACAACTTCTGGTTTCCTACTGGTGACTTCTATTAGTAGAACCTAGCAGGAAATGAGGAGCCCTGGTGGCATAGTGGTTAAGAGCTCAGCTGCTAACCCGAAGGTCAGCAGTTCAAATCCACCAACCGCTCCTTGGAAATCCCATGGGGCAGTTCTACTATGGTCACTATGAGTTGAAACCGACTCGACGGCACCTAAGAACAACAGCAGCAGGAAGTGAACTAGCAAAGGACCCTGGTAATGCAATTTTCAGATTCTCAGTTTCAGCATTACAAAGCCAAGTATAAAAGGGTAAGCAAAAGAGCCCCCCCCCCAAAAAAAAAGATAATTAATGGCCACATCTCACACCCGCTGGCTATGTTGATATATATTATCTTCGCCTTTCCCTACTTGTAAGGATTTGAAGTGTCCTTAAGATAAGAAAACATGAAGTAAAAGAGCTAATAAATGTGATTGTGAGAGTCAGTGTTGTACCTATATTCTATGTCTGATTGAAAAGAATGAAGAATTAAAGCTTAAAAGTCAGATCCCTTCCATAGCTGTATTGGGGTCAGCCCTGGATCACTATGTGTGTTGCGCTTTGCAGTGATTCCATACACTTCTGAATTCATAAGTTCAGCTGCCTATGAATTGTTCACCATGTAACCTCTAACTTAAGGGCTAGATTGTACCCAACATTTATTTATCATATTTATAATGGACAGTCCAGGTTTTATCTCTCTCATTTGACTCTGTAGTTTATATTTTAAAAATGTAAAACGTTGGCTGGACAATAATTTTACAAAGTTCTAAATATATTTTCAAAATCTTTCTCTTTTTTAGTCATCACTAGTTTTGTACCTTTTGAATACAGTCAGAATTTTTCAAGATATTCTCATGAGGTCCTGAATCTAAACCCATGTTGATCTCTATATAAAGATGTAGCGTGTTCCATATTATTTCAGAAGAATGAGCAGCTAAGAAATGATCTTACAAATATGTTGATGAAAAACAGTTACCCTAAACCTTGGATTATAAAAAATCCAGTTATGAAAGCCTTAGGCAATTAAACTTTCTGTGGAATTTTCTCATCTATAAAATGGTAATAATAACCGTGCCTACTTCATTACATTGTTATGAGCAATGAGTTTATACATGTAAAATACTTGAAACAAACAGTTCTACTCCTAAGACTGGAGGTACATTCAATGCAGAAATCAGTATGATGAAATGTGTATTTACAACTGATCTTAACTGCTTGTCCACAGTTGGGTCCATAGAGTTGCTCAAGAACAAGCTGGCAGAGCAAGGCCAGAATTCAGACAGTATGTCTGGGACTGTTAGAAAGCCACCATAGAGACCCCATCTACTTCACCTGGCCTGAGGGCTTTATGCCTTCAATACTCTTGATAATTAGAACAACCTACGTCTCTCCTATAGTTCTTCCCTTTCCCAACATACGTCCAAATATGCACGTACATGTGTGGGCTCCTTTATTTTCACCCATCACAGGACTCCTGAACTTCTCCCCATGATGTTTGGAATGTCTTTGTCCTCATCTCACACACATTCACTAGACCCAAGATATTCCAAGGCACAGTTTTGCAATGATTTATTAATGTTCCATTAACAGTATTCAGTACATGTTTATACCTAAAACAACTTATAATTGAAATTAATACCAGGCACCAATACACGACAAAAGAATACAAGTACATTTGGAGGGTGAGTGTTCCCTTGGATTGTTTCAATCCTTTACAGGGACCAGTTCAATTTAGTTACAAATTACCACAAAAATTTAACTCCTTTATTGTATTTACCCAGTGGCAGAGGTCAAAATTTCTGCTGGGGGGGAAAGTTACATAAAAGTAAACAAAAGTAGTTCTGGAAAATACTGTGGACACATTTAAGTTGAAACTGAATCCCCATTTTTGGTGGTTGTTGAAGAGACTCATGTCTGTAGTGTCTACATTCTCTGTTTTATAAAGTGACTATTGTATTAGATTTTGAATGGAAAGGTATAATCACTCAGTCCAGATAAAATTATCAAGTCATCATAAATAATTTTATTCATGAAAATATACCCATGAAAAGGAAATAGCTGTGTATCCTCAGTTTAAGAACTTCTTTGAAACTTCATTTGCTTCACTGCTGCTGACTGGGATTTGGCATCGCTGTGTGGCCTCTGACTCTCTCTGGCTGTAGTTGTCAGTGGGCAAACACGTCCTGCCTGGCCATTAGACTCACTCTGGTGTTCTTGAACCATGGTGACTCTGACTCAGCCTGACCTTCCAGATTCCTGGCCCCGGTTCACTTGACCTCAAGAACCTACTTGCTCACTCCTTCCTTCAGCAACTCCTTGGCTTCTAGGTCCTCAGCTTGCCCTTACTCACCTCTAGCTGCAAATTTCCTAGTGCTCGGCCAGGTTTCCAGGCTCCGACCTCTGGCAGATTTGGGGTGTTTAACCAGAAGCTTGTCTGGGTCTTCCTTGAACTCCTGCTTGGCTCCTTCAGATTTCTCCAAATATTTTTTTCATCTAGTGTTAAAATTCAAAAGAAAGAGCCAAAAACACTGATGCAAGTGACTGGTGTTGGTGGCTGACTGGCTGGCTGGTCAGGGATAAGAGGCCTCCCAGGATGGCTTTGCCTGGTAAGTTCACTGAGGCCCAAGGGCAACTGAGGATGTATGTGTCATTTATCATGAGAAGATAAACTTTTTTTATTCTCATTTTTATCAGAAGCTAGGAAGAAAGACCTGGAAGTCTACTTCCAAAAATCAGCCCATGAAAACTCTGTGGTTCACAATGGTTCAATCTACAACGAATTATGGTGATGATGCAGGACCGGCCAGCATTTTGTTCCATTGTAATGAGGTCATCACGTGTCAAGGATGACTAGACATCGGCTAACTACAACAACGTATCTGTAGCTAGGTCTCCTTTCCCATTCCTAGTTTTATTTATTTATTCCTTAATTAGATTAACTAGTAGTTTATCTCCCTTACTGGTATTTTCAAATAATCGAATTTGTATTTACTTCTCCTATCTTTGTTTTTTTTTTTTTCCCCTATTTCATTAATTTTGCTATTTATTAGTTTTTGTCTTCAATTTATCTTAGTTATTTTGTGGTGAAGAACACAGACTTTGTAGCCAGACTGCTTAGGCTAGAATCCTGGCTCCACTGATCACCAGTTGTTTAACCTTGGTGAGTTTTTTAATCCCTCACAGCCCAATTTCCTCACTTGGAAAATGAGAGCAATAATAAATTTACCTTACACAAATTTTGTTCACACTTATCACTACTTTGAAATTATGGTATTATTAGACCAGGCACCAATTTTTGTTATTTAATGTCTTCATAGAAAAGCACATATATTACTTTATCACCAATTTGTTTTAAAAATATTTTAATAACCATAATTCACTTTTTTTGGTAATTTTATATAATTTATACGTTTTGTTGTTAGATGCCATCAAGTTGGCTTCTGTATGTATTTAAAATGTTTACTTTAAGATAGGGACCATAGGCTTCACCAGTCTGCCAGAGGGTTCAATGGCACAAATAAATGTTATGAAGCTCTGCTTTACAAAATGGCAGAGGAGCCGGATGGGAGGAATCTAGGTCCATGAATTAGCCCACAGAGAAACCTGAACTACTCTGTCTCCTCTGAACTGTTAAATGAGAGAAATCAATTTCTGTCTATTTTGGGCTACTGCATCAAAACCTATACACTAATGGCCTAACTAAAATTTACATGTACAGAAATATTTTATTTCACCCTGAACCAGAATGCAGCTTTGGCTGGGTTTGATATTTTTGGGTTTCATTCCTATTTTTCCCTCAGTAATTTTGTAACCATTGTTCCACCACCTTCTAGCATCCAATGTTTCAGATGAGAAGTACAATGACAGTCTGATTTTTTTCCTTTGTCAGTAATTTCTTCATTTTGTCCAGAAGCTTATAAAATTTCTTCTTAGTGTTTAGACTCTAAGGATTTTACAGTTGAGTATATTTTCTCATCAATCCTTCCTGGAACACCAAAACATGCCTTTCTTCTTTGAATAATTTTCTTTTATTAACTATTGACTCTCCTTTATCTCTTTTGTTTTTTCTTTCCAGAGATTCAATTATTTTTCATGTTAGGTGTCCTGACTCTATCCTTTACTTACCTTGGTTTTTTCCTCTAATGATTTAGCTTTTTTTCTATTTTTGCTGTGTATTTAAGATATTTCTAGTATTTATTTGTCAAAAATGACCATCCTCTCTTTCAATTTATCTATAGACCTTTTTAATTTAACTATCATGTTGTTTTTTCTTGAGGAGCTCTTGTGTTTTTTTTCTGTACTTGATCTCCTTAAATGCACTTATTATTTCTATCATTTATTTTTTGTTAAAGTTTCAGTTTGTCTTTTCAGCAGCAGTCCTGATTATTATTTGTTCTTCCCTCTGGCTACAGAGACCCTTAAATATGGAATAATTTTTTTTTTGTCTGCTTCTTAAAGCACCTGACGCAGAGGGAGTGCTAAAATTGGTGCATACTCTCTGATCCCATAGGCAGGCAACAAGTAGGTCACTGGTTCCCTGTTGAAATAGTTGGAGAAAACCTCTCTGTTCCTTTGTCTTTTTGAACTTTTCCAGTCTCTCCGTGTCATTCAGCTTCTCCAAATATGCTTGAGGGCTATGGATGTTGGGCACACAAATATTGTCCAAGGCAGATCTTGACTTTGGGAGTTCTGTGATTCCCACAGGAATGGATCACCCCAAGAACCACCAAGAACTTTCAGACTTTTATCAGGATGCATCTCATGGTAGTTCCCAGGTTCATGTCCAGATTAAAGCTCAAAATGCACTCTGTTATGTCTCTGGCTCACAGCACCCAGGTCTGTCCTGCCTACTACTCCAGATCAAACACGAGAACACCAAGTTATTAAGTATTATTCCTTAGTAAAGAAAATATGAGGCATTTTAAACTATTTTTTGGACATATTTAACAATGGAAAACTGAAACTCAGTCTACAGTTCCACTCTTCTGGACAGTGCTTGGGTGGGCACTGCCAAATGTACTCTCTGACTCTCTTCTTTTTATGCTCCACAGCCTTTCTGATTGACATATAAATTACTTAAATCTGGAAAACTGTCTCCAATACATTATGTGTCTTTAAGGTTATTTTTATTCATTTACTTAAAAGGAAAACCAAGAACTTTCATTCACTTATGAAGTCTATGTCATGAAAAACTGTTACTCCCATTCTAAACAATAAAAAAAGGAATATCCAAAATTTCAATTTTTGAGCTTTTGGTAGTTGTTGTCACAAAGTAGCTTAATAAGCTGAATTCTATAGAGTGACAAGGCCATCTGAGGTGACATGAGATGCCTAAGCTCTTACACCCTTTGTGTAGCGCAGGAGGAAGAGGCAACTGCCATAAAAGAGAAGTAAAAAGACAGCTGAAAGTTTAATGATTTCTTAAAAGCTGAGGGTGAGCTAGCAGGACAGTTTAGAAGCCCTGGGAACTTTAAACCTAACAGAATTCATCTTTTTTCCACAGGCCTCCACCAAGAGCTCATGAGAAAGATGGGGGACAGAAATGAAGATCTGACAGAACTCTGCTCTGTGGCTCAGGAATGCAGGGCCCACCTAGATTTGAGAGTAGAGGAGGAACTCACTGTGCTGTGGGCCCTGAATGAGTACAGGGTACTTATTGGCCACTGCTGGTGAATAGGCAAGAAGCTCACCTATGTATCAAATTTTTCTGATACAAGGCAAAAGCCATGAGTCACTAGGGGAGGGAAAAGAAACTTTAGTCCTTGATGTGATGCCAGGCAAAGGCCAGCTGCTTTGGGGGAACGAGGTAGAAAACCTACTCACAGTCAGACACATGGATAAGACATACAGGTCTGCTACTGCTAGAAGAGGAATAGGAGTTTGCTCCTGCCAAGACACCCTAGAGAACTCAAAGAAGACATCAGAAGTGAAATTAGAAATATTTTGTTCTAAACAAAAATTAAAACACAGAATATTAAAATTCTTGGATACAGTATAGAACAAATTTTATAGCATTAAATACTTATATTTAAAAATTAATTACATAATATGAAAACTAGCAACAAGAAAGACAGGAGCAAATTAAATACAAAGTAAGCACAAGAAGGGAAATAATATAGGTAAGAACAGAATTCAAGGAAATAGAAAATCGAAAAACAACAGAGAAAATTAAAGAAACCAGTTCTTCGGAAAGACTGATAAAATTGAACCCCTGGCTACACCGATATGAAAAGGAAAGGTGAAGACTGAAATTACCACTAACATAAATGAAAGTGAGGACATCACTACAGAACCTACAGACATTAAAAGATAATAAAGAAGTTCTGTGAATAATGTTATCCCATTAAATTAGATAGCTTAGGGAAGACATCTTTAAAGACACAAATATCAAAGCTCACCCAAGAAGAATTAGATTACTTGAATTGTTCTATATCTCTTAAAGATATTGACTCTGTACTTATAAACCTACCTACAAAAACTACAGGCACAGATGGCTTCACTGGTGAATTCTACTCAATGTTTAAGGAAGAAGTAATACCAATTGTTAACAAACTTTTTCTTAAAATAAAAGGGTGGGGGGAACTTCCTGGCACATTTTCTGAGGCCAGTATTATCCTGGTACAATAACCAGGGAAAAAAAGAGGAACAAGAAAAAAAAACCTTAGACCAATTGCCCTTATTAAACCGACCAAAAAAAAATTTAATGCAATTTTACCTAATTGATTGAAGCAATAAACATTAAAAGATAATACAACATGATCAATTTGGGTTTATCTCAAGAATTCAAGGTTGATTCAACATGTGGAAATCAATGTAATTCACCATATTAGCAAACTAAAAGAAAAAGAAAATAACAATAAAACACAAAAACAAAAAACCCATACTTATGTCAGTAGGTGAATGTGATTGTTATGGTTGTGTGTCAACTTGGCTGGGCCATGATTCTCATTGGTTTGACAGTTATGATGTAGTTTGAGAGTCATATAATGATGTGGTCACCTCCATGATGAGATATGATATAATGTGATCACCTCCATAATGGGATCTGCTGTGAGTAGCCAATCAGTTGAAAGGGAGTTTCCTTCGGGGTGTGGCCTACATCCAATATCAGTGGACTTTCTGACTAGGCTTGTGAGCTTTTGCTTGAACTGGATGCTGCATCTGGCTCCTGTTTGCCTGACCTCTGGTTCTTGGGACTTGAGCCAGCAGCTTACCTGCGGTCTTGTCTACTGACCTTGGGATTCATCTGTTTTCGTAGCCTGTGAGCCAAAGCCCTACTGTCTGACCTGCCGAACTTGGGTGAATCAGGGGAAGCCTCTATCCTGACCCATGGACTAGGGACGTTCCAGCATCTACAACTGTGTGAGCCATTTCTTTGATATAAATCTCTCTCTATATATATATGTATTTATACGCTTTACTAGTTTTGCTTCTCTAGAGAACCCAGCCTAAAACAGTGAAGAAAAAATATTAGACAAACTCCAACATCCATTCACAATAAAAATCATCAGGATACTAGGAATAGAAGGTAACCTCCTCAACCTGATATTAGAAGGAAAATCAGCTATCATCATACCTAATTAAGAAAGATTGAATGCTATCACTTCACAATAGAGAAAAAGAAGAAAAAAAAAAGAAAAAGAAATTATTTGCTATCCAGAGAGACTGGGAACGAGAAGAAAGCTTTATTTTTGAACCCAGCAAGTACTGCTCATTTATATTACATTTAACAATTTATTCTTTAGCTGATTCTCTAGTT
>NW_004444048.1:962082-963999 GCF_000243295.1 Trichechus manatus latirostris | reverse complement strand
AAGACAGTTTAATCTCCAGGTCTGGCCCTTCCCATTAGATCCAGTTCCTAGTTCTGACATGCACCAAAAAGCATGTGGCTTTCTCTCTGGCTGCCACTGCCTCCTTGTCACTCTTATGACTCATGCCCAGTGAAATCTACAGAAGCAATTAAAGACAAATAGTCACTGTGCTAGGATCAGTCTGACTTCATCTCAAAACTTAGATGCATCTAACTCCCTGATCTTCTCTATTGCTTAATCTCTAAGAAAACTGTCTGCTCCATCTTTCCTTAACTAGTCCCTGGTCTTCCTCCATTTTGGCTTTCTCCTGGCTACCAAGACCTTCAAACTCCATGGATATGGCCTGATACCCTGGATTTCAAATTCCTGCTTTCTCTCACAATTCAGCAGTTATAAGACCCTCAACACTCAGACTCCATCATGAGCACTAAGCTTCTGGATCCTTTCTAACCCCAATCCTACTAAGCTGTCATCCACATCTTGTTGGGTTTTCTTGTAACATCTGGATAAGTGGGGAGCAAACTAAATTATTTTATTTCTGTCTTACAAAATCTATTTACACTAAATGTACATAATTTAAAATTTTAAATGCACAATAGATGATAAATTCTTTGCTAAATTTTCCTTGAACTCTACTCTACTTAATGGAAGTGTAATTGAGAATTTGAGTCTAGATATATGATATGCTTTTTTTTCCCTAATGATATGCTTTTTTTCTCCCTAAGACTGCTCAAAATTGGCATGAATTTTTGATAGGGGGGATAATATGGTTAGCATGTTTATAAATTAACTGTCAAGGAGGTGTACAAACCCGAAATTATTCCCACAGGAAGCAAGTTGCTGGCTCTGACATCCCTTCTCTTTCTTAGCTTGCCAGAAACAGATGTTGACAGCTCTCTCACTTGGGGAATATATCCAGAAGGATGGATATTACCCTTGAGAAACACAATATACTGTATGTGACTTCTTATAAGCAAAGAAGTAGTTTATTTAAGCTTAGAGAAAGTACATACAGACAACCTGTGCAAAGAAAGGAGAGACTGTCATAAAGCAAACTAAAAGCCAGGCCTTAACTTCATGGATGTTTTCTAGGCTAGTTGAAAGGGGTAATTGATATAGTGCTTAGAGGGCTGCAGGTGGAATCAGACCTAAGAGACCAAAGTCCTCTCCACACAAAGCCAGACCTCTTTCAGAAGTGAAAAATATCAGTCACTCAGCTGGCTATTTTGCCCACATTTCACAAAGGAATCCAATTTCTTTTAACACATACGTAAACTTTAATTAACCTCTTTTCACTTAAATCAGAAGGTATTCATATGCCAAACACTGTATAGGTTCATATGTTTTCATATATGCATAAAAATGGTATATGACAGTTTCTATTCTGGAGGACTTTAAAATATACATCGATTACTCTGAAAAGTAAGAAGTCTGGTAAGAAAGGTGAAACTAGTTTGGCTGATTTGTCTACTAGTGCCTAGAAAATGTAAAATCTTACATTTTAATTGTAAGTCATTCTTAGAATAACTAGCTTTTTGTTTTATTTTGTTTACATACAGCATGCCCAATTTTGCCTGGGGATGAATATCCGACATGCAACTCACAGAAATCTGTCTGTATTGTTGAATGAATGCAACCTTATTTTGGGAAAGAAATGGGACAGCCGTGGAGATTCCAATAGACGGGGAAAGTGTTGAAATCTCCAGAGCCCAGTGGTGTGCAGCAATCAGAGATGGGATGACTCCCTTTGAACAAAAAATGTCATGCTGACCTGGTGGAGAAAATGGCAGGATCCAAGCCCTGCAAGCGGTATCTAGCAGCCACTATCAAAAGGACAGAGTCAATGTATAATCAGGGTGACCTGAAACCGCCAATCACACACAACTGTCTTCAGGGACACAAGCCTCCAACATTTTC
>NW_004444048.1:958142-960021 GCF_000243295.1 Trichechus manatus latirostris | reverse complement strand
CTCAAGCCTCAAGTTTCAATTTTGAAGGATTCTATGGACAAAATATTGAATGATGCAAGAAGCATCAAAACAAGACGGAAGGAATACACAGAATCACTGTACCAAAAAGAATTGGTCGATGTTCAACCACATCAGGAGGCAGCATATCATCAAGAACCAATGGTACTGAGGGAAGAAGTCCAAGTTACACTGAACGCATTGGCGAAAAACAAGGCCCCAGGAATTCATGGAATACCAACTGAGATGTTTCAACAAACAGATGCAGCACTGGAGGTGCTCACTTGTGTATGCCAAGAAATTTGGAAGACAGCTACCTGGTCAACTGACTGGAAAAGATCCATATTTGTGCCCATTCCAAAGAAAGGTGATCCAACACAGTGTGTAACTTATTGAGCAATATCATTAACATCACACGCAAGTAAAATTTTAATGAAGATCATTCAAAAATGGTTGCAGCAGTTCATCGACAGGGACCTCCCAGAAATTTAAGCCTGATTCAGAAAAGGATGTGGAACCAGGGATATCATTGCTGATGTCAGATGGATCTTGGCTGGAAGCAGAGAATAACAGAAAGATGTTTACCCGTGTTTTATTGACTATGCAAAGGCATTTGACTGTGTGGATCACAACAAATTATGGATAACATTGCAAAGAATTGTGTCTTTGTCATCTAGTACTACTATCACAAAAGTACCACAAGTGGATGGCTTTAACAAAGAGAAATTTATTCTCCCAAAGGCTGGGAGTCTAGAAGTCCAAACTCAGAGTACCAGCTCTAAGGAAAGGCTTTCTCTCTCTGTCAGTTTTGGAGGAAGGTCCTTGTTATCAATCTTCCCTTGATCTAGGAGCTTCTCAGTGCAGGGACCCCGAGTCCAAAGGACGCGCTGCTCCTGGCACTTCTTTCTTGGTGGTATGAGGTCCCTATGTCTCTCTGCTTGCTTCTGTCTTTTATATCTCAAAAGAGACTGGCTCAAGACACAATCCAATCTTGTAGATTGAGTCCTTCCTCATTAACATAACTGCCACTAATCACATCTCATCAACATCATGTTGTTGTTGTTAGGTGCTGTCCAGTTGGTTCCAACTCATAGCGACACCGTGTACAACAGAATGAAACATTGCTCAGTCCTGCACCATCCTCACAACTGCTATGCTTGAGCCCACTGTTGCAGCCACTGTGTCAATCCATCTCCTTGAGGGTCTTTCTCTTTTTCGCTGACCCTCTACTTTACCAACATCATAGAGATAGGATTTACAACACATAGGAAAATCATGTCAGATGACAAAATAGTGGACAATCATACAATACAGGGAATTATGGCCTAGCCAAATTTATACATATATTTTTGGGGGACACAATTCAATCCATGACAAATGGGAATTCCAGAACACTTAATTGTGCTCATGCGGAACCTGTACATGGACAAAGAGGCAGTCATTCAAACAGAGTAGAGGGATACTGCATAGTATAAAATCAAGAAAGGTGTGCATCAGAGTTGCATCCTTTCATAGTGATTCAATTTGTATGCTGAGAAAATAATCTGAGAAGCTGGACTATATGAAGAAGAACAGGGCATCAGCATTGGAGGAAGACTCACTAACAACCTGTCTTACGCAGATGACACAACCTTGCTTGCTGAAAGTGGAGAGGACTTGAAGCACTTAGTGATTAAGATCAAAGACCACAGCCTTCACTATGGATTACACCACAACATGAAGAATACAAAAATCCTCACAACTGGACTAATAAGCGACATCATGATAAACGGAGAGAAGACTGATGTTGTCAAGGATTTCATTTTACTTGGATCCACAATTAACACCCATGGAAGCAGCAGTCAGGCAATCAAATGACAGATTGCATTGGGCAAATCTTCTG
>NW_004444048.1:904630-951282 GCF_000243295.1 Trichechus manatus latirostris | reverse complement strand
TGGTTAGATCTGTTACTAGGTATGTGAGCTCAGGAGTCCGCCCACTCCTCCTGTATGGATTGAGCTCAGTTGCCCAGGTAGACACCCACTGAGTGTGTGGTATAGGCTGTCACTTACAGTCCTAGACAGGATTGGGTGATTGGTGTAGGCACAGACATCTGTCTGCAGCAGGGGGACATACTCTGAGAAAGGCAGGGGGCTGAGGGCCACCCCGAGAGTGTCCAGGAAGACGTGTCCCTGCTCCCTAAAGTGTGTAGGTGGGTGGGTTTTACAGCTGGACTATGAGCGTCCAGTGCCGTTTGCTGTAAGGACTGGGGGCACCTCTTAGTCATGGGCCCCTCTTGCATGTGGCTAGCTGGCCCCGCAGTCCCCTGATGTAGGTAGGTGAAGATCCTACTTAATGGGCAGAGCAGTGTCAAATGTCAAGAACCTGCCTCTTCACAGCTGAAACAGTTGAAGTTAGACTTCAGGTATATACCCTGTTGTACTGCGGTAATGAGGGCCTTCGCTGTTGAAATAGGCCCACGCAAGTCTATGCAGGGGGAAAGGCACTCAAAGTCCATGGATCCTTTATGCCTGTGCTTAGACAAAGGAGCTAAGCCTACCCTGGTTTCCTGGCTTAGGGTAGCTGGCAGTTTATTTTTTTCCCCTGTTTGTTAATTTGTTCACTCTCCAAGGCAGGGAGAATGGCTCTGGTTGTGTGACGGATCCTACTTCTGGCCCAGGGGACTTGGCAATTACTGAAGCCAGTCCAGGACCCAGTGCAGAGCAGGGAGGTAAATGGGAGAGAAATTTTTCCCTAAGGGGGGTGTTTTTGATCTGTGCGGTAGGCCTTAAGCAAGTACTTATCTTTCATCTATTGAGGACTGCTTCTCACTTGTTCTGGGTGGCTGTGTAGACTCTCTCATGCTGGGTCTCTCCTGGTGCAGAAAACACGCCTCCAGAGTACCACTGCTTGCCTGCCTCACCGCTCACCCATGAGCTGATCAGGCCCGAAGGGCTCAGGCTCTCGCTGGGTCTGGTCTGGCAACTCCTCGCTGCTTCTGAACTGTCCCTCCCTCCCCTTGCCACTCAGTCTGGTTCCTCAACTCTGCCTTTGATGTTCAGGGCTCCCAGGTTGCCATATATAATCGAGTCACTTGTTTTGTCGGGTCTTTGTTGTAAGAGGGTCCACTGGAAGCATCTGACTACTCTGCCATCTTGGCCCCACCTCCAAGTCATGATATTTTCAATTGCCTCATGTGCATGGGAAAGCTGGACAATGAATAAGGAAGACCAAAGTAGAGTTGATGCCTTTGAATTAATGTGTTGGCTAAGAATATCAAATATACCATGGACTGCCTGAAGAATGAACAAGTCGGCCTTGGAAGAAATACAGCCAGAGTGCTCCTTGGAAGCAAGGATGATAAGAATTTGTCTCAGGTACTTTGGACATGTTATCAGGAGGGACCAGTCCCTGGAGAAGGACATCATGCTTGGTAAAGTAGAAGATCAGCAAATAAGGGGAAGACCCTCAACAAGATAGATTGACACAGTGGCTGCAACAATGGGCTCAAACATAACAACGATTGTGAGGATGGCACAGGACTGGGCAATGCTTCATTCTGTTGTACATAGGCTCACTATGAGTTGGAACTGACCTGACAACACCTAACAACAACAACATGTAGGGAATATTGAAGTATGAGGAAATTTTTAAAAATGAGAATTCCGTTGACTGGAAAATATTTTCCCAATATAATGTTAAATGAAAAACACAGATTACAAAGTTGTATTCATTCAACACTTTTGTTGAGTGCCAACCATGTAACATGCATTGTTCTTTGCCTGGGTGTACTACATCAAATTTGGAAAAATTTCAGTTATTATTTCTTCAAATTATTTTCAGATTTAACATTTCTTTGGAAAATATAATTACATGTATATTAGACTATTTAACATTGCTTCACAGATCACTGATTTCTATTCATTTTGTTTTTGTTGTGTGTACGTGCCGTTTTCTTTTTCTCTGAGCTCCAGTTGGAAAGCTTCTAATCTATGTGTCAAATCATTGTTCTTTCCTCTGCAAAGTCCAATCTGATGTTAAGTCCATACAATGACCATTTCATTTCTGATGTATATTTCCAACTCCAGAATTCCATCTGGTAATTTTTTATTCTTTTCATTTATCCCTTCATTTTATTTATATTTCTCTTTAAATCCTTGACCATATTACCTGTTTTAAAGTCATTTTCTCTTAATCTCATTATCTCTGTTCTTTGACATTTCTGCATCTGTTTCTAATGATTGATTTTTTTTCTAATTAAAGATCAAATTTTCCATCTCCTCACATATCTTGAAATTTTTTATTTCATTGTTGAGTGTTCAGATTTTTGTTTGTTTGTTTTTCTTTAGAAAGTACTGGAGTTTATTTTGACAAACAAGTTACTTTTGGGTCAGCATGAGCCTTCTGAGACTGGTTTTTAGAGTTTTGTTAGGGTACATCTTCGTAGCTTTTACTATAGGAATAGTTTAGCTACATAACTAAGGAGTGATCATTCAGGTGTTTTTATGAAGAACATGCATTTTAAACTAGATTGCTTTACTTCAGCTTAGAGTATAAGATTATACAGGAAGGTTTCTGTATACTGTCTCATTTTCAACTCATTTAATCCTAAGTACAATAGGAAATGGGTACTTCTGTCCCAAGTTTCCTAGAGAGGATAAGTAACTTGCCTAACATAAAACTACATCTGAAATTTTGAATCTATTACACCCAAATAATCTTATATTTATACTATACCGTACAGACCATTAAATATGACCCCAATTAAAGTTTAAAATTAAATGTTTTGCGTATTGATAGAATTAGTAACAATATTAATCCCATTGTATCTGGCAAGTACTGGGCTAAATGCTTGACTGCATTGCCTCATTCAATCTTCACACCAACCTTGTAAGGCAGCTATTGCTATCTCCATTATACAGCTGGCTCAAGAAGTTGAAAAGTGAGACCAGAAGAATGAGATGGTGCCCAGCTACCACCAATGACCGCCCTGACAGGGAACACAACAGAGAGTCCCTAATGTAGTGGCAGAAAGGTGGGGTGCAGAACCCAAATTCTAGTAAGAAGACCAGATTTGATGGTCTGAGACTGGAAGAACCCTGGAAAGCATGGCCCCTGGATTCTCTATCAGCCAAGAACCAAAACAATTACAGAGGCCAACTCTTCAGACAGGGACTGGACTGGAACGTGGGACATAAAGTGATACTTGTGAGGAGTGTGCCTCTTAGCTCAAGTAGATACAAGAGACTAAACGGGCAGCTTCTGTCCAGAGGTGAGATGGGAAGGCAGAGAGGGTGAGGAGCTCATGGAATGGACATGGGGAATAGTGGTGGAAAGCAGGACTGTGATGTCACAGTATGGGGAGAGCAATTAGGGTCACATAACAATGCATGTATAAATTTTTGTATGGGAGATTAACTTGAAATGTAAACTTCATCTAAACTGCAACAATAAACAAGAAAATAATCATGGAGCTCAAAGTCAGCAAAGTTATAAATACTTATTGAATCAATTTATTAGTAAACATTTACAAATTGTTTGCTAGTACTAATAATATGAAAATACATTTACTTATTTATTCAATCAACATACTTACTGAGTGTGCCCAGCACTATTATGCACATGGGAAATATTGTCTACCCCACAAATCTCACTGTCTAGAGCAGCGCTATCCAATTCGATTTTTGCAATAGTAGAAAGAGTAGCCCCTATCCACAAGTGGATAGTGTGATGAGGAACCAAGTTTTAATTTTAATAAATTAAATTTTATTTTAAATAGCCACATGTGACTAGTCACGATCATATAGGACAATGTAGTTCTAGAGGGATACACACACATTCACACACGCACACACACACGCATACACACATACGTTTAAGATACTATCAGAAACTAGAGGGAGCACCTAAACTCTTTGAAATTAAGATGGGAGTGGAAAAGCATCAAGAAATGGTTTATATATTGGCTGACATTTTGGAGGAATATTTGAAAATACAACAGAACAGTGATGGAGAAACTGTTCTTGGCACAGGGAAAGGCAGTAGCCTAGGATTTGGGGAACTGAAAGTAGTTTTTTAATTTTTTTTTTAGGCCAGAGCATAAATTATCTATGGGAACATAGTAAAATAGAGTATAAAGGCAGATGGGAAAGCTATACAGTATTGGTTATGCTAGAAGGGTTGAACTTTTTAGCTTCTAAGACAACACCCTGAAAACTCATTTTCCTCGATGACCTTTTTTTTGGTAGAGTGCTATTAACCAGGATGATAAGTCAGTTTTTGATGTTTTATGTTTGACTTGCAGCTCAATATTTTTAATAGGCTGTCAAAATAACTGGAGTTGAGAAGAGGTCTGGGCTAGAGATATTACTTAAAGAGAACAGGTACAAAAAGAAGAAAAGAGGGCCAAACAGCTTCATCTAGGCTGATATTATTACCAAGTGCTCTAAGAAATAATTTTCTTGGATGATAATCTTCTGAAGAAGTAGGTCTTTTGTCCTATTCCTCAGGAACGTTAAGTGGAAGTTTCTGGATCTTAAAAGGCCTAACTCAAAGGTTATCTGATAGGTCAAACCTCAGGTAGAGGTCCATGGCTCATGCGAGGGGACCTTACCCTTCTTAAGTCCTGTTTTGGATACCCCAACTGTTCTCTGGAGGAAGGTCTGGAGGACTGACATAATGGCCTACTAATGTCATATATTTCTGGCATAGACATACAGGTAACATCTTCACCATTAACTACAGCAGAGGTGATGTGCTGTAACTAGGAATTCGTATTAATTAAAGGCTCTTATTCAAAAGGCAAACCCTCTTTATCTTTGGCACTATTACTAGGTTACTTTCATTGGGCTTGTAGAATCCTTTATATAGGTCATCAAAGAGAAGTGAGTTTTCAGGGTGTTGTCTTAGGAGCTAAAAATAAAATCAGATTAGCAGTAATTAGTGAAGTGGGTGTAATTTCATACCTTTGGCTGTAATCATTTCTTGAAGTGGTTTTCCCTTAATTTGACTTTCCAGTGTGTTATATTCCCTTGTTGAAAGAAAATATCTATTCTGTATCCCCTACAAGGGCAATTTTAAGGAAAGTACAGTAAACATAAAATAATGTAATGATGGGCTACATAGAATGCTCTGTTTTCATGAAATAAACCACTAAAAATACTCCTCACACTAACAATGTGAAAGTAGTAATATTGTAGTTCTAAACAATTCCAAGCTATTATTTTATTTTGCAAGATGTTGTTGGCAGAATCTAGTCTCAATAATTGCTTTTTTTAAGAAGAGAGAAGAAACAATTCAACGCACTCCAATGAAGACTCTAAAAATATCAGAGAACCAAGTATACAGGGATCAGGCTATTAATAGCTTAAAACACTGTCAGTTGGTGGGATGGGACAATTTTTTTTTTTTTTTTTTTTAGATTGCGAGCCAAAATCTAGATTTTACTGCAGAGATATGTACTTTGAATCTGTAGTATGCTTAAAGGTGAGAAAGGCTGTTAAGTGATTAAAACCCCTTGTTTTATAACACCCTGCAGGAGACATTAATTCTTCCAAGCAATGTTGCAAATACTCTCAGAAATTCTCAAATGCTGATTGATTTAATTATAATTAATTTAAAACGAAACATAGCAGATAGTAATTTTACAAGATTGGTAAGAATCACATCAAAACTAACTTATGGTTTGCTGTCATGGTTCCAAAAATCTAAGAATCCTTGAACTAAACATTAGCACTAGTTTGACTAAATGTAGTCACTCAATATGGCACAATCTTCAGAAAGCCTCTCTTTAGTTACTGTAGATAGTGGGTCAGCTGCCACCTTTTATGCTTTATTCAAACCCACCGTACCATTTCCCCAACTCTGTTTTTCAGTGTAAAATTGAAAACCTCCAAACACCATGAATGTGACATTATAGGTAAGATGGTTGGAAGGCCTTTATTTACGTTTGTGAAGAGAAAGTAGGTGAGATCAGGTATTAGCAGCAGAAAAGGGAGGTCAATTGGCAATCTGTCCATAGATGATTCGGGGAAAAGGTGCTGAAGTATATAAAAACTCATTAAGCCACTTAAAAGAGTCCTATAACAACTGCAAATAGATGTGTTCATTTCCCTTAACTCAAAAGAGCATATATTTGATTTTCTTTTTTATTGACATATAGCTTACATATAGTAAAGTATATAAATCTTAACAGTACAACTCAATACATTTGTTACATATGTATATATCCATATATCTACCACCCAAATCAAGATATGAAACATTTCCAGCATCTTAAAAGATTTCCACTTGCTCTTTCCCACTTGATAATCCCATTATTTTGGCATGTAGTACCCTAGATTTGTTTAACCTTCCTTTGAACTTTATATGAATGGAATAATGTACAATATACGCTCTAGTGTCTCTTTTTCATTCAACATTAGGCCTATGAAATTCATCATCTTTGGTGCATGTATTCATATTCTTTAATTTTTACTGTTGTATAGTATTACAATTGTATAAATGTAGTATAATTTATCCATTCTATTGTTAACAAACATTTGGGTTGTTTCAAGGTATGTGCTATTATGAATAATGCTGCTATATTCTTTTACATGTATTTTGGTGAACGTAAACACATTTTTGGTGGAGTATATATAGAAGTAGAATTGCTAGGTCATAGGGTAAAAGCACAGCTGGAATGCTCCTTGGAAGCAAGGATGGCGGGACTTCGTCTCATGTACTTTAGACATGTTGTCAGGAAGGACCAGTCCCTGGAGAAGAACATCATGCTTGCTAAAGTAGAGGGTCAGCAAAAAAGAGGAAGACCCTCAACAAGATGGATTAACACAGTGGCTGCAACAATGGGCTCAAGCATAACAACGATTGTGAGGATGGCACAGGACTGGGCAGTGTTTCGTTCTGTTGTACATGGGATTGCTATGAGTCAGAACTGACTTGACAGCACCTAACAACAACAACAGGGTAGGGTATATTTAGCTTTACTAGATACTGTCAAACAGTTTTCCAAAGTGGTTATACCAAATTATACTAGCTGTTTCACATTCTCACAAATATTTGGTATTGTTACTTTTAAGTTTTTTAGCTTTAGCCCCTCTGGCGGAGGTGTAGAGTTATCTTATTGTAATATTAATTTGCATTCCTCTGCTGGCAAATGATGTTGATCACCTTTTTATGTGCTTGTTGGCTATTTGGATATCTTCTTTTTTAAAGTCCTTGTTCATATCTTTTGCCCAATTTTTAAAATGGGCAAAACTTAAAAATTCAATAAGCATAAAAGAAAATATTGATAACTTACATATTCACTAAAATTGTGAACATCTCTTCATCAAAAGACAATACAAACAGAGTGAAAAGGCAAGCCAGGGTAGGAAATGAAATTTGTGTATTTGAAACTTAATTAAGATTAAACACTTTTTTCACTTTCCACACATGAGAAACAGACACAGCTAGTTTCCGAGTGCAACACATGATACTTGGCATACAGTAGGTGCTGAATGAATATCTATGAACAAACTCATGGTGAATGAATGAAGGGGTGGCCTCTATTTAAAGTTATATACATTATGACCCTCTAATGCACTATTTGCTTTTTTAAGACTAAGCTATATCTCAAAAGGACCCCTGAGACTGAGTAACACAACCTGAGGGCTGGTCCAAGTGACAACTGGTCCCTAGAGCTGATGCACAAATCCCAGATGAGTGCTGTCTGTATCCCTCATCATCTTTTATTGATTCCTTGTGCCACAATAGCTGTCCCACCAAAGATACCTATCTTCTGTATTGTGGCAGGGGGTAGAGACTGCCTGATGGGCTTCCTGGTCTACTGCAAAGAAAATAATGGTTAAGTCTGAATACTTGGACATTGCCACGAATTGATCACAAATAAATAACTTCTATTTTTGGTTTCAGTTTCCCCAATTGTAAAATTACAGGGATCATCTATGAGCTCCCTGGACCCTACTTGCTCTGACATTCTGTCGCTAGAGAGCCCAGGGAATAAAGATTTTATGGGAGGAAAATAGTCATCCCCCAAGGTCAAGATGACCTGAGAAACATTCTCTGCCCGAGTCCCAGAAGGTCCGCATTCCCTTTACACTTGATCCAAAAAGGCAGTCTTCTAAGTTGCCCCGGCACCTAACTACTCTCTTCTGTAGGCCGAGATAGGAAAAAAAAAAAAATCAGACTTCTTTGGAAAGGGAGCCCAAGCCCGAAACAACAATGCTCCTTGGATACAAGTAACATTTTCTTCTAGAAATAGAAAATGTCCTCTAGCATAGTTATAATTTCGACAATCTGTTCTGCCAATTTTTTTTTTTTTTGGTCTGTAGAACTGCTATTCAGATTTCTTTGGTCCAAAATCAAAATCTAGCTTATTTCTAATAGCCTGATAATTTTCATGGTATGAAATTTTATGGTGAAATAGTCACCATAAAAGTCTTGTTATAAAGGAGTTAACTCTAATTATTCATTTATTACTGAAAAATATATATTGACTACCTTTTACTTAAAAGAAAAATATTGAAATAGTTCACCATGCCATAGACATCATTTTTTTTCTGACTTGAAAATAAATCTTTATTTTCATCTTAAAGAGAGAATTTATCCTAAACTACATAATATGTAATAGAGCATGTTAACTATTTTGTCTCTCAAAAAATTAGCTCCTCTAATATCAGTCACCAAATTTAGTAGAACAGAAATACATGCACATCTTGTAACATCATCCTCAAACTCCATCGATGATATCTATAATGATAGGTAATATTTGCCAGGAAGTAAGCCAAGAACTCCCTTATCCATGATAAAACAATTTGGGCTCCATGGAAGAAGACAATTCTGAAGTAACAACTCTGAAGCACGGTGTGATATTCTGGCCTATGGAGAAAATGCTTGTGCCACTGACAAGATATGGCTGATAGCAATCAAAGTAGCTCCTTAACAGGAGGGAGGAGGGGAAAAAGCAGTTAAAATTTTTGACATGCTCTACTGACAGTCTTAGATAAAAAGACCATTAACATGCCTATGAAAGCCCAATGGAAAGGATGTCACAGTCAAATACACACAAATCTTGGAACATCATCCTTAAACTCCATCTATAATATTAATAATGGTTGGTAATATTCGCCAGGAAGCGAGCCAAGTAATTTTTAATGCATTACTTGTTATTCTCAAACCAGCCAATAAACTAGGTACTATATGGTCACCATTTCATAGGTAAGAATGCCAGGGCATACAGAGGTTAAAAAATTTACCCAATGTCAACAGGGAAGAGAGTGGTAAAGTCTGGCTATGAACAAAAGCAGTCTAACTCTTAACCGCTTTTCTGTACTACTTCTGGAAAGACGCCAATAGGCTCTTTGGTAGATTAAAAATGGCTGCAAACTCTTTGATACTTTACAATTGACAGGCACGGTCTAATTTTCCTCCTCCTGAAGTGAGTGGGATTGGTGACTTGTTTGACCAATAGAATGTTGTGGAAATAACATTCTGGGACTTCTGAGGCAAGGTCATAGGAAGCTCTGCAGCTTCCATCTGGGCCTCTTAAAATTCTCTCAGGATTCTCTGAGAACCCAATTCTCATGAAGTGGTCATGTGAAGGTGCTCTACCAACATCCCCAGCTCAGATGGCAGATGACAGCCAGTGTCAACTGCCCACCATTTGAGTGAACTATCTTAGACATCTAGCTCAGTCGAACCTTGATATGACTGCAGTCCCGGCTATAACCACATGAGTGATTCGCAAGCAAGAACCACCCAACTGAACAGACAACTCACAGACCCATGAGAGATAATAATAAATTGCTTGTGCCATAAAGTATTGAGGTGGTTTGTTACACAGAAAAAGATAAACAGAAGAGTCTTCTATTTACCCATAAGTTGTGCTTTAAAAGTATACTTATAAATTGACTACTTGAAACTCAAAACATAGCTCCCCATAGTAACAGTGTTATAAATAGTTGTAAGGTTTCTAGATCAGTACACAAAAGCCTATTTAACCCAAAATATAGCTTAAATTTGCAATGCAAATAGTACAAACAATGCTGTTACAAGACCAGTAATTAAACTAAACAAATCATAAATATGGGGAAAAAATGAATAAGAAGTTTTAAAATTTTTACCTTAAATGTTTGTGTTTGAGAGAAAGAGAATTTAATTATAAGAAAGAGATGATAAGTTTTTGGAGTTTCATCTGGGAATTTTCTGATATTTTTCAATACATCTATAAATCTGATGGCAGTGGCCATTCATTAAGCCCAACACCTCCGCAAAACTTATGGCTTTTCTCAAGCCCATATTAACTATAACTAGAAGTATAAATGGGGATTGAGAAATAAAAATAAGAAGAAACAGATGGAGGGTTTTTTTGGTTTGTCAATAATGAGAAGCCAAAAGAGAAGAAAGGGCATAAAGAGAATATAATATGTTTGTAGTTTTTGTCACGCAGCATCCATTTACCTCTTCCCAGAAGTACCCTGAATATCCTTTGGGAATCATCTTTTTCCCCACTCTCTGTACATATCACTTGAATGTGGTGGGCATCACTCATACCTTCTGGCAAACCTGATAGGATCTAGTAATTCAATCTGCTCCCCCGACCCATGACCCACAAAAGTAGTTAAGTAAATGTTGAGCCAGATCAAAACAATGAAAAGAGGCTCAGCATGAAAATCAAGCTGAGAGATTGTGAACTCTGGACTGCTACAGTTATCATAAAATGGAGAAGGAGAACCTGTCAAAGCAAGAAACGAGTACAAAGAGGAGAAATGAACTGAACACAGAGATACACATAAAATCATGTCTTGGTGACATTGAGACTCTGCACCAAGCAGTACCTGAGAGGTTGCCCTGACCCAGGACTTTTCATTATGTAAGTTCATAAATTTCTCCATAAATTTCTTGTTAGCTTAAGCTGGTTTTAAGTTAGGTTGTCTAAACAATCTGTACTTGAAAGTGTTCTAATTATATTACTTAAGGTAAATAATGCCAGCTACTTTAGAGACAACCCCTCCCCATCCCAAAATTGTCAGTTTGACAGGAAAAGTTTATTTCTCATTCACATCTAAGTCCAATGCCACTGGTGAGAGGTCTTTGCTCCATTTAGTCATTCAGGGATTTCATTTTTTTTACGTCTTGGGGATAACCTTCCTCTAGGTCCTTGTAACTTTTTTGTTTTTTTCCTTTCCATTCAGGTGGTAGATGGGTAAAGAGAGTAAGGTTTAAGTGTGGGTGGTTTTTATGGGTAAAACCTGGAAATGTTGCCTATCACTTTCTCTTACACTTCATTGGCCAGAACTCAGCCCCAGCAAACTGCAAGAAAGACTAGAAAATACAAATTAGTTGTGTGTCAGGAAGGGAGGAGAAGACAGATATTCATGGGCACGAACAGCCCTGGAGGCACAGTAATTAAGAGCTTGGCTACTAACCAAAATGTCAGCAGTTCAAATTCACCAGCTGCTCCTTGTAAACCCTATGGGGCAGTTCTACTCTGTCCTATAGGGTCACTGTGAGTCAGAGCCAACTTGATAGCAACTGGTTTTGTTTTTTTTTAAAAACAATCTCTTAAGGAGCCCTGGTGGCACAATGGTTAAGGACTTGGTTGCTAACAAAAAGCTTGGTGGTTCAAGCCCGCCCAGCAGTTCTGTGGGAAAAAAGACCTGGACATTTTCTCCCTTAAAGATCACAACGTAGAAAACTGTATGAGGTAGTTCTATTCTGTCACTTGGAGTCGCTATGATTGATGGCATCTAACAACAACGAACAGTCTCTGTCACAGTCCACCCTTTTACTCTTTAAATATCTTTTTGTTCCCTTCTTCTCATCCACTAAACACACACATCCCCCTGTGAAAGGAAACAGTCACTACATTCAGTCTGAAGTCTCCCGCTGATGCAGAGTTACCTCCGTCAAGCCTGAATAAGGCTGGTTCCTATGGTCTGAAGACCTGTTAACTAAAAATACAAGTTATCTAACTCTTCTTCTTCCTTACAATAGTGGAAAGGAGGCAGGAAAACAACCATAATAAAAACTCTCATTCAGAGAGTGAAGAATGGGAAACATTTTTAAATCCTGGTGGATATACATTGTGAACGTCCCCTGGCCTAAAGGTGGGGAGATTTAGTTGATTAGGCCCTGATTCTATTTGCTGGGAGAAGTTCATTGTCCATTTCTCCTGTGGTCTCCAGATTCTCCTTGTATAAAATTGTTCCTTAACTATCATCCTGCATGGTCATACCTGAGGTAGATATTGAGGAGTATATCCTTGTGGGGTATGTACCAGTTAATATCCCATCAGAAAACACAATGCATGTTCAATAAATTAAGAGGGACTTATTTACAAAATGACTATTTACAGAGGTGTGGAAAGATGAAGGGGAACACGACGTAACTCAGGCTTAGTAACTGTGGAACTCTTTCCACTACTAGGCTTGATGTTGTGAGAGAAGAGTTAGTATACAAGAACCCAGAAAAACAGAGTCTTATAGATGTGGTAGCCTTTGTAACAGAGACACATCCAGCCTAAGACAAGCTTGTAGAAAGGAAACCTGGGAAATCAATACCCTGACCCCCCTTTCTTCTCTCCCTTCAGTCTCTGGCTGATGTTCCCATTAGAACAAATACAAATAGAAACAAGAAGGAAGTGATTCCTTTTGTGTAGCCCATAGATCAGCCTCCTGGGGCAGCATATGGGGTGGGGAAAAGTGCAGAGTGGATCTAGGGGTAGAGTGCGATGCAGGATATCTTGCAGAGTGACCTCCAGATTTCACAGCCTACTTCATGTTGGTGCAAGCATAGGAACCTACAGGTTTCGAAGTCTCAAAGAGTCAATGATTCTTTAGTTTGGCTTTGGCTGGAGATTTCTTTGGCAATACAATATCTTCAAATTTAGTAGGTTTCTTAAAACAACTATAATTTAATAAAACAAACAAACAAACCCGTTGCCACTGAGTCGATTCCAACTCATAGTGACCCTATAGGACAGAGTAGAACTGCCCCATAGAGTTTCCAAGGAGTGGCTGGTGGATTCAAACTGTCAAACTTCGGGTTAGCAGTCATAGCTTGCTGTAGCTCTTAACCACTGCACCACCAGGGCTCAACTTAGTAGATTTCTTCAAAATACTACAACTGAGTAGGTTTCTCCAGAGAGTTGTTTTCCTACTAACCACACCTGAAGTTCTTTCATGGACATAGTTCTAAAGCCTGACAAGTCTTTGTGTCTCTCCTCTCTTTCTCAGCTTACGGACAACTACCTTGAGATGATCAGGCTTGGATGAAAAGGGCATATTTTAGTCTGATCTTTGCCCTTTACTTTCAAGGGCTTTTCCAATCTTACATCCCAATACTTGGGATCTAGAAACAGCTGACTGTTGACAGCTTTCCAACTTATCAAAGTCCCAAAATTTCTGGACTCTATGCATTTCACTATTTCTAGCTCATCTCTTCCTTATAATAACTTGCTAATAATAATCAGTATCATTCTGACTTTTTCCAGTCATTCTCCCTAGAGCTACAGGTTCAGCACACCTCTGTTTTTTTCTTTCACATTATCACAGGCAACAGTTGGATCGTTTATTCTTCCTTTTCAGAATAACAGAAATATAAATTGCCTTCCAGGTACTGATATCTGTTTCTTTGCCACCTGCCACTCACCAATAAGTTAGTGTACTAATGTCTCCAATAGATAAACCTAGAAATCTCAGCCACCATAGAACATGAGTCAGCGAAAAGAGAAGTAGAGATCTGTCCTACACTGTCATTTAGGGAAACAGGTTCTTCCATTGTGTATCTCTGCACTCCTCTCAATACTGGAAATCTTCTCCATTTAGCTGAGGAGTGGGGATAGAAAGCAAGGATTGTTTCGGGGAGGTCTTGTCCCCAACAGTAGGCAAGGCTGGAATATATATTTTGTTGTACACTGAGAAGCAAGAGAACACAGAGAGTGGTGAGTACTAACAATTCCTGGCACTCTGATACAGACAATGCTAGGTGTGTATGAAAAAAAGAGAGAGATTCCCTGAGTTAGAATTAAGAAGCAACAGAGGGAGAAGGAGAGTCAGGAATAGGAGGAGGATATGGAATGTGTGGCTAATTGCCTCCGTGAACAATTGCCACTTTTGCCAAGAGACCAGAAGAACTGGATGGTGTCCAGCTACCATTACTGAACGTTTTGATCAAACAGTCCATAGAAGAATCTTGATCAAAAGGGGGAAAATGCAGAACAGAATTTCCAATTCTCATGACTCCAAAAGTTCTGAAGCCATGGAGGCTGGATGAACCCCTGAAACTACTGCCCTGGAAAATCTTTAAACATTAAATGAAAAATATCCACTGACCCTTCAGCCAAAGGTTAGACAGGCCCGTAAAACAGAATAAGATTAAAGGAGCACACCAGCCCAGGGGCAAGGACTAGAAAACAGGAGAGGACAGGAAATCTGGTGATTGGGAGCCCAAGGGAAAGAAGGAAGAGTGTTGACATGTCGTGGGGTTGGTAACCAATGTCACAAAACAATAATGTATACTAATTGTTTAATGAGAAGCTAGTTTATTGTGTAAACTTTCATCTAAAGCACAATAATAATTAAAAAAAAAAAAGTCCCCTAAAGTCTTCTTAAAATCAAACAATAGTTTAGCTTAACTAGCAAAAAATGTCCGCCTTGAGCATTATGCTCTTTTAAGAACTTTCTATACGGGATCAAACTGACAACAGCAACTTGAAAGATTAGATACGCATCTTAGGGAGCAGTGAGTTTATGTTAATGTGGGAGGAACAACTCAGAAAAAGAGGGTGAGAATGGTTTCACATCTCAAAGAATGTAATCAATGTTACTAAATGGTACATGTAGAAACTATTGAATTGGTGAATGTTTTGCTGCATATATTCTCAACAACAACAAAATAAATAAAATTTTAAAAAAAAGAATTAATTGACTTTGACTGCTGAAAAAGGGTAAGTGAAGACCACAACTAAAAGAATGTCCTACTTCCTCGGGGAAAAGAAAAGAGGTGGAGGGGGGATTTTATTAGACAGCTCCCTATCTGTCTTGTCCCTATCCCTAAGTCCTAGTGGTCTGGGATGGTTTGATTGTTAACATATGGCTGGTCTGGGTTTGGGGTAACAAGGTCGAGTGAACTGACCTTGGAGTAGACGGTGAAGGGATGGGAACATGCAAAAGGCCCTTTATTTCTACTAGATGCCTTGTAAGTCAGGCGAGAGTACATATTTGTAACTTGGGAGAGCCTATGCACATTCCTCTTTAGGTCTTGTTTCAAGAACTCATGTGTAATTAGTCATATGTATTTTTATGAATTCTGTTTTCTTCTTACTGTTGCTTCTCTCACCTTGTATTATTCTAAGAGGCCATGTGAGAAATAAATAAAAGTCACCTTGTATGACCATTGAGTCCCCAGTGGTGCAAATGCTTAATGAGCTCAGCTGCTAACCAAAAGGTTGGTGGCTCGAGTCCACCTAGAAGCATCTTGGAAGAAAGGTTTGGTGATCTACTTCTGAAAAATCACCACTGAAAACCTTATAGCGCACAGTTCTACTCTTAACACACATAGGGTTGCCATGAGTTGAAGTCGATTTGATGGCAACTGGCTTTTTATGTGACCATGGGATGCAAGGGGAAGTGGGTGGGCCTAAGAAAGTTGTTTTTAATTCTGAAAAATATTACAGATTAATCATAGAATAAGCCGATTTGATAAATATAAAATTTAAAGAAACACAGGTTAGAAAGGAAAAATACATATATTGTAAAATTGACTATGAAGAAAATAGGGTGTGAACCTGGGTGTTTAAATAGAAAAGCTGAGAGTTTACAGACAGAGGCATCTTTCTGAGATACAGTGAATGGACCACCAAGTAATTGTTTTCATCATGCTTCTCTTTTGTTAGCTACACATAGTTCAGATCACACCTAACCTCTCACAAAAAAGACACAGATTATGATTCATCTTTTTCCAATTAACATATTTATTTCTGCTAGCTGAAACACTTCTGACACCCTGCGAAAAGGAAACTCTTGAAAAATCTTTGCACATAGCAAGTCTGTCCACTTGGAAACACATTTGCGTACTTTACATTTTTATGTTTTTCAATTTAAAGTGCTTTTACACATATAATTTCAATTAATCTTCCCTCCACTGTAAGGTTGTTAGTGTTATTTCCATTTGTGCTAAAAGAAAGTGAAGCTTAGAATGGTTAAATTACCTACCCAAGGACTCAGGAAAGAAGTTGCAGATACAGACCTCCCATGAACTTTTATTTCATGATATCAAACTTCAATTGTTAGCAGTAAAAACCTCAGTCTCTTTGTTCAGAATGCATGATGCCTCATAAGAATCAAAGATGTGCCTAGAATTAGGAATAATAGGCTTTCCTAGACCATACTAGTTGCATTAGATTTGCTCACATTTGCCCGTTTTATTTCTTACCTCTCCAGATGATGCTAGATATGCGTTCAGCAGGCAAAGAAACAAACTATACTGTGACTCCTTTAGCACCAGGCACATGGTATTCTCTCTTTAAATGTTTGTTAAATTAAACTGAAGTTTCTCATGGGAAAATTAGCACTAGGTAACATTTTTTTAAAGAGTATCTTTCTCTTTTTCTCTCTCTTTCTCTCAGGCTCATTCTAATCATTACTCTGCTCAAAAAATGTTTATACGCCTCTATTGTCTAAACTATGGTCCAAGTGTTTTAGCTTTAGACTCAAGGCTCTCTAAAATCTGGTTCAAACCTTCCTTTTCAACTTCATTTTTTACCATCTATTCTAGCCAATTATCCTCCGGTTATACTATATGTATCTCTGATTCTAAGAATTAGCTTATTCCATTTCTCCTGCGGGAATGTATCTCCTTCCCCCTAAATTCTACCGGAACATCCTGGTATCTCCGTAAATTAATGACGGTTATTGTTTTCTCTCCTTGTAGCACTCAGACTTCAGCCTAGAAAACAAAAACCCCTTCAGGCATTTCAAGCAGAAATGGATTCAATACAGGGAATTGGTTGTAAGAACTAGAGAATCAGGAGGCTCTCACTCATCTGTTGATTACAAGGTCACATCATCTTAGTTGTAGTCCAACAGTGAGGAAGCTGCCCCTGGAACAATAGCCTCTTATACTAGGCAGGCCTGGCAAACACACGTCCAAACACAGAGTCTAGCTACCACAAAACACGCTTCTCTCCAAAGTTGCTTGGCATCAGCAGGAATGTAGTCTATTTCCATTTCTGTCATCCAAATCTCAAGAGTGCACCCATTTGGCAGAACCTAATATGAGTCCAGAAACCTAGCTGCCAAGACGTCTGGTAAAGCAGTTTTTAGCCTTTCTATCTCGCCAAATAGAAGGAAGGTAAAATGTCACTCAAGATCACACAGCTAGAAAGTAGAGGGACTAAAATTTGATCACTGGCAATCTGGCTCTGGAGTCCATCCTCTTACCCATGATGTGTTTGTTCCCTGTAGCGCCTACCCCAAAGGTTAATTGGATAAGTGTGCTTTAGTGTTGGATCTGTTAGCAAGCTACTCTACAGAGATAATATAAAGCCTGTTTTGATGAAATCAGTGAATAGATGACATGACTTCTTGCAGATTAATTATGCACCAGTGAAGTTGAGAATATAGCTGATTTAAATATTTAAAAATATTTTAATAACAAAAGTAATACATTCTAAGTTGAGAAAATAGTCATACAATATAGAATGTTATAATTTAAGAACTCTGCCACAAAAGTCCATGCCTCAGACGTAACTTCTGTGTATAGGTAACTACTGTGTGTAGCTTGTCTCTTCAAATCTTTTTACTGGAATATACTACACACAAACACACACACACACAGACAATACTTTTTTGCCAAAATTGAATCATATTATAAATATGACACTAGACAGCTGACTTTTCTACTTAATTACATATGACTTCTGTCTGTTTCAGTATACATTCTTTCTAAGGGCAATGCAACATCCCATTCTATATGTACTTTATATTCAATTTCTCATTTTCATACAGTAATTTACAATTTGCTAAGCATCTTCATGTTCATAACTTCCTGGCCAAAAATCTTTGGTTAAACAATGCTAATTTTTATAAAAAAGAAGGAAACATCATTTTTCACATTAGTATGCTCTATGAATATGATATAAGAACACAGAGGGACTTACTAATGTGGTCTGAATTTATTGGTATTTTAAAGTATTTTTATGAGTGATTCAATCAGTGAGAGATAAACTGGAAATAAGGACTGGATTTGTTTTATACTTCTGCTGTGATCCCAGTGAGTTACTGAGCACCAGTGATGAAGGATAGATTAAATTAGGCAGCCTAAGTTTGACCAGAGGACCAAATTTCCCTTGGTGACTTCATCTGAGCTGTGACACTTTCCCTGATTTCATAGGGACCTCCCTGGGAGCCGAGAGTGAGTTGAAAAGCCGGCTCAGTGTTGGCTGAAAGCAAATTTACTTTATAAGGCAGCCAGATTTTAGGGGGTGGGGAAGGGGAGTACGTTATTTAACACCTCTCCTATTCCATGCTCCGGTGAGATGCTGATGGTCTCTGCCTCTTTTTTACAATTTAAGCAGGAAATCTATTTTGCACTGGGAAGACATACCACCTCCTAAAGAGAACACAGTGCTGTATTCTCCATTGTCATTACCAGAGATATCTAAAGTCCTTCCATTGCTCAGATGCAAAATATAAAGTTATCTACTCAGTGCCATTTGGTCCTTTCTTAAATACTCTGATATTTAAACCATTCAACATGGCTTGAAATTTTCACCATTAGAGTAGGCAATGTCCTTAAAAGGTTATTGTCATACTTTAAAAATATACATAGCAAATCTGAAGGACAACTCTTTATCTCCTCTAGCTTTCTCCCATTGTTCCAATAGCATTCCAAAAAAACCCAAACCCATTGCTGTCGAGTTGATTCCAACTCGTAGCAACCCGATAGCATTAGTGTTGCACAACTCTGGCCAAGTCTCACCGTCTTATGACTCTCAATAAAGCTATAATGATATCAGTAATTCAATGGTTCTATTCCTTCCCGCATGTATGGAAGGCTCCTAGTCACCATTCCCATCATAGAAAATTCCCCCACCAAAATGTTTGTGAGTGTCCATAAAGTGACATGGCAAATATGCACACAAACTGGTATGTCAGCTATAGTCACCATCACAAATGCCCCACACTGGTCTATCCTGCTCTCATCTCCTTAATTGATGCTCTGTGGTGCAGTGGTTAAGCACTCATCTGCTAACTGAAAGGTTGGCAGTTCAAAATCACCAGCTGCTCCGTAGGAAAAAGATGTGGCAGTCTGCTTCTGTGAAGATTTATAGCCTTGGAAATCATATGAGGCAGTTCTACTCTGTAGGGTCCCTCTCAGTTGGAATCGACTCGATGGCAATGAGTTTGGTTTCTTTGTTCCCTAGAAGCTACTTGATGATTGCCACTACGAAGTGTGTCCATATGAGAACTTTGCTATCGCTGCCACGTGGGTGTTACTTCCTGATGATTCAACACGGACAAGAAGTGTGAAAAGAGATTTTCTCACCAGCTTTGTGCCTGAGACACTAAGGTACATTGTTTGTATCTATAGGTGCACGGAAGATTTCAGGAAAAATAGCCCTTTCCTTTTCTGGGCTCATTGCCTCTCTTTCTGTCCAGGAACTACAACCCAGTCAAAAAGGCTAGGAATGAAAAGAATGTCATACCACCTCTCCAGTCTCTTAATCTATCCCGTCTCCCGCCCCTTATCAAAAATCAAAATGAAACAACAACAAAATCGCTACTTCCTCTTTTAACAAGTAATAAAATCCCCCGTGTCTTTGAACTCCTGGGTACATGTGTTCATCCGTTTACTTAGCAGGGCAACAAGTGACAAACAAGCCACAGTGGCAAACACTCAAAGTCCTGGCCTCTGGTCTTAGATTTCGGTGGACACTGACATGATGAAAGAATGTTCTCTCCCCACCCTGCACGTAGAAACCTCTAAAGCCAAACTGTGGCTGAGCCCTAATAATCTTTTACACCAGTTTTTCAGAATGTTTAATTTTCACTAAGAAAAACCTAGTGAGTATGGCCTAATAAGATGAGATTCGGCACAAATATTTATTTTAAAAAAATTGAAAGAGAAGCAGAAAATTCTGTGTGGCCAAGGATCATCAGAGAATCTTTCAGGCCCTCACAATGACACCGCAGGGAATGGAAGAGGCAAGATAGCCAAAGTGGATGGATATCAAAAGAAGACAGAAAGAAAAGAAGCCAAACTGGTGGCAGCTTTGCCTATCAACATACAATCCCAGAGAGAGAGAGAAAGAGAGAGACAGAGACAAAAGGAGGGAGGGAGGTAGCAAAGGAGGGAAGAGGGAGAGAGAGAGAGCTTTATCTATGTTGGCAATGGCAGAATTGTGTGTGAAACACTCTGCTGTCTAGTAACATTGCAATGTCTTAGGATGACAGGGCTCGAATTGTTTCACTCTGACTAACCATGTAGAAGAGCAGGCTGCCTGGCGAATATTGTATTATACACAGCAGTGAGGATGGCCCGTGCAAAAAGGTAAGAAGAGTGATAGCCGAGCAAAGCACTGGTGGCGCTCGCCAGCTTATGATAAGCACCTGGCACATCTGCAACCTCACCAAGCGGTCTCTGATTTTGCAAAAGCATCAGAAAGATATTTGGTGTCATAAAAGTAACTCTTTATTTAACCTTCCTGTACAAACTTCAGGAGCATTAATCTGTCACAGTAGGCTCTATCTTGTACATGTAAATGGATGAGACTCTGTAATCAAATCCTAAATGTGTACTTGTATCAATGTGGCTTTTCAGAAGAATGTATGATGGGAAGCAACAGATGGAGCAGGGGACAATTAAAGACATCGCGCCATGCTCAGCGAGACCTTTCACTCCTTGAATGGAGTTTCCCAGGACTGTACCGATTTGTGAATTTTCCTGTTTATTTACCAGCCAGCACAACTTTATTGGGACCCCACAAGGCCTCTCCTACTCTATCACCTGCAATGGAGACTCATTTAGGCAGAGAGAAACGTGTAAGACTGTGATTCAAGGAGCATTCTAATTTCCTTTCAACACCAGTGCCAATTATGGATTGCAGCTCTGTGGTCAAAATATTTTGAGTCTGAGAACAGTCCTAAAGAGAAAATGGTTTGTGAATCTTAGACTTTAAAAGGGCAGGCTGCAGCTTCAGGTCTTGGGATTTTTGCTCAGTGCTATTCCCACCCAAACTGTCCCAGAGAGAAAGGAAGCATTTGCAGATGCTGCCAGGCCCATTGGATATTTGCCAGTCACTCTGGAGCTTATGAGACTTATTGAGACTTAAATCTCAGTTACCAGAAACAAATTCTTCTTGACCAACAATAAAATCTTAGATGGCTTTTGCGTAAAATATACATTGTCAAGGATTGCGGCAGGGGAGGTAGGAAATGATTTGGATTCTACTTCAGTTCAGAAAAACAGGATGTGTTAAATGATATTGATATGAATAATATCGGCACATTTTGTCCTTAAAAATCTTTGCAAGATTTGCATACGTGTTTATTGTGCAAAACATATGCGTCTTGCCTAGCATATATTTCATTGTGTAGCATATGGTTCCTTTCAGCAAAGGGTCTTAAATGACTTTAACAGAAAGAGCTCCTCCTTTCATTCACTCCCAGAGAGTAAGGTGTTACTTAAGAGGCGATAATTCTTTCCTAAGGGCTCTACTTAGGCCCTTAGTAACTGATTTCTAATTTGCATGCCCATAGGTTTTTCTCCTGTCAGTCTCTTGGCACAGCAGGCTGGGCTTAACTGTCCCAGGCAACCCAGGCCCCGCAAATCCGTGATAGAAGAAAGAAGGAGTGTCTCTTGTTCACAATCTAGGTGCAGGGTTCCTGAAGGGAAACACCCAAGGGAATGATATCTGAGGGCAGCGCTGTCTAATAGAGGTATAATGTGGGCCACAAATATGAGCCACAGGTGTAATTTTGAATTTCCTGTAACTACATATAAAAGAGTAGGAAGAAAGAAGAAAAATTAATTTTAGTAATATATTATATATAACCCACTGCTTTAAAGATATTATCATTTCAACATGAGACCAATATAAAAATTATTAATGAGATATTTTGCATACATTATTTTGTGTGTGTGTGTTAACCCTTCCAAATCCATCATCTATTTTATTCTTATAGCACATCGCAGTTGGAGGTGTCTACGTTTCAAGTTCTCAAAAGCCACATTTGACTAGTGACCACCGTATTGTGTAGCACAGTTCCAGGGAGAATGCTGAGGGGTGAGACAGATGTCAAATGAATAGTATTCCACAGGACCAGAGGCAAGTATCAGGACCTAAGGTAATGCTGATGACAGCATACACTTACTGTGGGGTTTTTAAATATTTTACATGTATTTACTCACTTAATTCAAACTTACAAAAAAAGATCAGATTTACTGGTCTGACAGACACTGGAGAAATCCCGAGACTATGGTCCCCAGACACCCTTTTAACTCAGTACTGAAGTCGCTCCTAAGATTCACCCTTCAGCCAAAGATTCGACAGGCCCATAAAACAAAACAAGACTAATGGGCACACCAGCCCAGGGGCAAGGATGAAAGGGCAGGAGGGGACAGGAGAGCTGGTAATGGAGGACCCAGGGTTGAGAAGCGGAGAATGGTGACATGTTGTGGGGTTGGCAACCAATGTCACAAAACAATATGTGTATTAATTGTTTAATGAGAAACTAATTTGCTCTGTAAACCTTCATCTAAAGTACAATAAAAAAGTAAAAATAAAATATATAATACAACACTATGTTGACTAACAAAATATTATTTTTTATCATGAAATAAATAAATAAATGAAATCAACAACAACAAAAAACCATTGTTGTTAAGTTGATTCTGATTCATGGTGACCCCATGTGTGTCAGAGTAGACCTGCTCCATCAGGTTTTCTTGGCTGTAATCTTTACAGAAGCAGATCACTAAGCCTTTCTTCATGGTGTCGCTGGGTGAGTTTAAACCGCCAACCTTTGGATTAGTAGATAAGATGAGGACAAACGATTTGTGCCACCCAGGGATTTTTAACTGTCATAAGAACCCTAAAATTAGACAATATTATTACCCTTCCTGCCTTTGTAGATGAAAACACCAGCTCAGATGTATGATGCTGAAGAGCGTGGAAGAACCTAAAGGATAAGAGCGAGGAGCAGCAGATGGAGACTGGTTAACAGGGGGACTGTCTAAATTCAGGGCAGTCAGTCAACAGTTTCGCTTTTGCATGTACTCCTAGTGCTGAGCTGAGTGGGGGGTTAGGTCCATTTAAGGGTCTAGGATGGGTGATTGCATCAGCCCTGCTATACTAAACCGGCCCCTGGGCCAAGATAAAATTAATACATTTCCCTAGGCAATTAAGTTCTTGCCAGAAAAGGTAAGTTGCAGACAAACATAAGATAAAATGTATTGAGAGCAAGTTTATACAAATGAAGAGGAAAGTACATTAGATAGAATATCCTCCATTTGAGGTCTTCACTATAAATATTCTGTGACACCCTGTGCCAAGGCCACCAGAGGGCAACTCTCTCACACAGACCTTGATGGAGTCCAGCACCATAGCGACCCCGCCCTGTGCTGATCTCTGGGCTGGGCTGGCCTAGGAAAATAAGGATTATCCCAAATGAATAAGACAGAGACCTCAATTGGTCCCACTGAGAGGGAGAGAGAGAATCTGTGAACGTAATTCTAGTGCAATGAGACAGAAGTATATGTGAGACCCATAAGTGGTAGAGAAGAGGAAGTCAGGGAGAAAGTTGGGTGGAAGAAACTATGTTGGGGGCCAGGTCAGGCAGGAGTTAACACAGAGCAGGAATTCTAAGAGTTTTGTGGAGTTCTCCCTGAGGGAAAGTGGGAACGGCATCCCAGAGATGCAGTATACTTATTCATCTTGTAAGTTGTGATGACAGCACACCAATGCTCTTTAAGTGAGCAACACAAACACACATCCCATCAAAAACTGAGACATTTGGCATTAACAACAAGCTCACATGACAAAACATGGCCTGATCCACATCACTCTTTTGCACACCAAAACCCAATGTATAGTCAATCTAAGAAGTGATGAGAAGCAGTACATTTTTGTTTTTCTTCTTTCCATGCCAGCACCCTTGTTCCACATCCGACATCTTGTGCAACTTACGCTTGGGAAAGACTGGATAGACCAGGGAACACCAACCCAGTCACACACTGGAATGGAGATCTGCGGCCCAATTGCAGCCTTTTGATCCTGCACACTTAACTGAGATGGGAACACGGACCCGCGAGACTGTATCTTTTTTGTTTTCACAACGCCATTTAGGAACATGACATGATTATCCCCAAATACACATTTGAGAATGTGAATTTGAAATTCAGTTGAGAAGAAGGGAGATAAACAGGTAAAGCAGATGAAAAGGAAAGAGAGTGTAGCATTGTTCAAGATGTGACTATTAGCACCTCCTTTTCCTTCCCCCAAAGCGCTGAATGTTGATAACAAATGTGAAGACTCTCAGGCCTTTCAGTATTTTGGAGAATATTTCACGAAGCAAACTTTAGTCATGTAAAATGGGTAAACATGATGTGAAATGTATTAACACATTTGGTGAATTCTGCAAATATATTTCTACATAATTAGCTTAATTATTTAGATACATATTAAACCTTGCTTGCCTGCAGCAATTTAACATGGAATATAATTTCACATATTATCACAAGAAAAACACATTAATAGAAAATCTGCATCTCTCCTTTCATAATAACACCCCAACCCATTATTATTTGAGACATAAATAGATTACATTTCAAGGATGGTGAACACTGCATTTCCAGAGATAGTATCTCCTAACCTACTGAACAAGTGGTCCCCTAAATCCAGTCTGTTCATTTGTTGTATTGAAATAGACCTTCGTACTGCCCCATCAGGGATATTACAACAATATACAAAATGGGGTGCCGCTATCTCATTCGGAACTAAAAGATTAGTTTTAATTTATGTTGGGGGGATTTAAAAAGTGAAGTGCATACAGTAGTAATTCAAAAAGAGTTATGAAGGAGGCAGGAATGACTGTAGTTTTGCATACTCCTATGCTTGCAAGGCAATAGTAATTACTTCCACTTTGAAAATCTGCTCAGTATCCATTATTTCTGTTCATTCCCTGGGTGGAGCCAACTGTTAATGCCCTTGGCCGCTAACAGAAAGGTTGGAGGTTCTAGTCTACCTGGACGCACCTCAGAAGTTCTCAGAGTTTTACTCTGACACACACTTGTTTTGGTTATGATTATTCCATTAATATTTTATATGGACTGTCTTTAGCATTACCTCCTGAGTGTGCAAATTATTTTTGCGCGTCCCTCATTTTAGTTATCTTTCCAACAGGGAAAAAATAAAACGAGCACTGATGATAGGAATACTTTATATTTGCATAGCGATTAAAAGATTTTTAAAGAGCTTGCACATACATTATTTTATTGTGAAACAACTCGATGATATAGGCAGTGTTTAGTATTGCCAATTTGCGCTTGGAAAACCTCCATTTTACAACGGGAGAAAATAAATCATAGAAGTAACTTGCTATAGTCACTTAAACTGCAGCCACACAGAAGTATTTTTATCAAATATGTTTTTGGCATTTTATTATATGACAAGCAATAGCATTTTGAAGTGAAGGGGGAACACACACACACACACACACACATCTTCCAGAAATATCTTTTTGATCCCTGGTTATGTAGATTTGATCTTAAAAGCAGTCACTCTTTCTATATCACGTAACTTAAGAGCTTCAGGGGGTAGTAATAAGAAAAAATTCTCTGCCAGAGAGGAGGGTAAGTCAAAGGGAACAACAGAACAGCAGTGTCCTACTGATCCCACTGTGAGCCTAAATGGCACTCTGTTACCCTTAGAAGGTTTTCCTTTAGGGTAGAAACAAGACACACAGGGAGAGAGACCCCTTGACTCCATTTATGTTACTTTTCATTTAGAACTAAACTAAGGAGAATGGAAATCTGTCTCTCCAGCTAGCCTGGGTCTGTAGCTAGTAATGACTCAAGGAGTCAAAGGCAGGGCTCCATTAGAGAGAATCTGAAAAACACCCAGGGTTGCCAAGATGAAGAAATTTACCTCCCAGACGTGTGCTCATCCCAGGTTGGTGTTAATGTCAGTTTAAATCCTTTCACACTCAACAGCCGAGCCTTGAGAAGGGGCTCTAGCTGTCATTCTGACTGAGGGTTGATGCTTCAATTAAAAAAGCTTCTGTTCAATGTAGATCCTGGAGTGGAAGAAAGAGGAAGCCAGCACCCTCTGTACACCCAGATACGGTGAGCCCAGCCCTCTCTGGAGGACGAGTGCAACAGACCCCTAACAGACCTGAAGGTGTATCACTTGAACTATAAGTAACCTTGTTGATGCCCAATTTTAAACTCTGTTTACCTGAAGGAAGATGTTCCTTAGTGAATAAGCCTGGCTGACAACTAGGATCCACATCTTATTATGGGTTAATTACTTTCTCTTCCTCCTCATCCAGGTGCAATATCTCGGGGGAATAATGTTCTTTAAATGCCTCTTTGTGAAAAATGGCTATTGTATGTGTGGCAGAAACTGTTACACTCCCTATATGTTCCATCGGCATTTCTCAAATGCAGTCAGGTGGGGCCACGTGGCTGGTCCAATGAGATGTGTATGGAAATGATGGGTGTCTCTTCGGGGCTACAGCAGGAAAAGACCCCCTGTGGGATTCTCACTTCTCTCTCTCTCCCTTTCAATGGCAACTGAGGAATGCTTATGTTCCACAGTGCGGCTACAAGATGGCTGAGCCTCTGTTACTCTGGTGTGGAGCTGAGCCTCTCACTGATTCACACTGAATATGTATAATAGTGAGAAAAAGCGTTTGTAGTACTAAGTGCAGTGTAGTGTACTGAGATTTTACAATTGTTTGTTACCTCAGTACAGCCCAGCCTTTCCTAACTAGTGCAAATAGGAGAACTAAAACTTTGGTACTATTTTGCAGTGGTTAAAATTATGGAATGAAGATCCACATGAGAAGCCTATAAAATATATATTTATATTTGCAAAATTGAGGTTTGGCCTTTTCTGTTACAGCTCTTGTTGTAAAGAACCTAGCAATGAAGACAGAATCTGAACTTAAATGCTAAGTAGCAGGGCCTTTGGAAGATTCACAACATCTGATTGGTTACCAAGTTTGGTATTTCAGCTACTAAACATGTCATGAATCTGTCCGTTCTTTGCAATTCTTCTGGCCTTACACTGAAACCACCATCATTTCTCATCGAGGCTGCTGCATACACACTTTCTCCCCTCTAATCCATTGGCCCAAAGTTCTTTTCACTCTCCGGATTAGAACTCTTTAATAGGTTTTCATTGCTTTTAAAATAAGATTCCAAATACTAAACATGGACCCAAAGGTCCTATATGATTGAAAGACATTGATGGGAGGAATAGAAAGTCATCCAGTTACCTTACCCAAGTTCCAAATGGAATCTCGGAACAAATTTGCTTATGGCCTAATTGGCTGCTGGGTTCAAAACCAAATATTTGACAAAAAGCTATTCAGTGTCTAATAATACCCATCTCCAAATCTGGGGACAGAGGAAGTGGTAAGGAAATGAAGATATGGTTACAATGAAAGGGATTAGCATTCTTCTAGGTCTCATGCCCGCATGAAGTTGAGCATTTTGTCAAATTTTCCAAAAAATTGTTTGGAGTTTGTGACCTTCCCTCTTAAAACTATTTACTCTTCCTTACATAACATCCAAGACTTTGCATGATCTGGTCCAGGCATCTCTCTTTGTTTCCAAAATATGCCATGCCCTTTCCCACTTTCATGTCTATATATATGCATTTGGGAGAGGCAAGAGCTGGAAAACCATTCTCCTTTTTTAATTTTCTACTATCGTTTTCAAAACCCAACTCCAATATTATCTTCTTATGAAGCCTTCACCGACTTTCTCAGAGTTAAATAAGCTCTCACAGCAACTGGTTAACAGCTCTGTACCAGCACCGCCCAGGTGGTATTATCACGGCACTATTTGTCTCTTTCTACCTAGACTGTGAGCTGCATGAAGACAGGAACTTCGTACATATTGTCTAGCTCAGTATCTCCTTTCTTGCTCAAACCTGTTGACCAGTCCTAACATCTAAAGCACATCATAACCTCTCAACAAATATTCTTTTACCTTCCTTCCTGGGGATATTGTTAGAAGGAAAAGTATAAACTATTGGGAGACATACATACATACATATATTCTTTCGATTGTCATCCCGAATGATTACATCACAAAATATTATTAATAGACAAAACTATTAGAATACATAAAAAAAGATTCGATTACCTCACTCAAGATGATATTTCTGAGGTGCCCAAAGATCCTTGAATGCCAGGAAGAGGCAAAGGACAAAGTGCTGCTGGGTACCAATCTGAGCAATAAAAATGGTGCATCTGCCATCTAGTGGTGATCATGTGTAAATGCATCCGGACTTGATTAAGACGTCTCGAGGGCCATCCAACGGTGAAGAGAGTAAAAATAACACCTGACATGTACTGAGCTCCTACTATGTTCCAGACACTGTGCTAAGTGTTTTTTTTTTTAATATAAATTATTTCATTTAATATCTAAGACAATGTTATGTAGCAGACCCTATCTTTACACCCATTCTAGAGATGAAAATTTGAGGCACTGAAAAGTTAAGGATTCAAAACTCTGTTAGCCTGACTTCAGAGCCCACATTCTTCAAAACTACACTAAAATAAATGGTGGTGAACTGAGCTAAGCTCTATGCAGAATCATCAATTTCTATGATAATAGAAATAACAATTATTAAAAAATTATTTATAATTAGAAAAGCATGTTCCCATTTTGTATCTTTACAATTATTATTATCCTGTGTTACAGATGAGAAGCAGCCCTGGTGGCACAGTGGTTAAGTGCTCAGCTGCTAACAGAAGGGTCTGCGGTTTGAACCCACCAGTTGCTCCATGGGGGAAAGATGCGGCAGTCTGCTTCTGTAGATTCAAAAAAAAAAAAAACCCGTTGCTGTCCAGTCGATTCTGACTCATAGAAACCCTATAGAACAGAGTACAACTGCCCCATAGAGTTTCCAAGGAGCATCTGGTGGATTTAAACCACTGACCTTTTGGTTAGCTGCCATAGCTCTTGACCACTACGCCACCAGGGTTTCCTCCATAAAGATTACTGCCTTGGAAACCCTATGGGGCAGTTCTACTCTGTCCTATAGGGTCACTATGAGTTGGAATCAGCTCAATGGCAATGGATTTGAGTTTTGGTTTTTTGGTTACAGATGAAGAGATTCTATCTCAAGAGAAACAATATAATCACTTAAGATCCCACAACAGTCAGTGATGAGCAGGGATTCAAACTTGGGATATAGTCTGTACACTCCATATTGTATCCACTGCATTACATTTCAAGTATAATGATGACAAAATGTTACAAATGGATTTTTATAAGCTTGATTTTTCAAAAAAGAAATTTTCGTTCTTAAAATGTTTAGTGCCCAAGTAAGTTTGGGACTTGAAGAGCCTGGGACTATTAGGGCACAAACAGCATTTTGTTACCAATCCTCCTCTCTCCCAGAGGTTCTCCGGGTCAAGTACTCCACCTGGCAGAACGTTTCATCTACCCACAAATTGAATATCCAGCACCAGGCTCCAGACCCAAGGAAAACCCTTTCACTCTCTAAGCATGGCTGACTCTTCCAGTTTAAAATATAATGTTTTAGCTGTGTTGGTAATCACCAAATGACTAATGATACTTCTTCCCAGCATTCCAAACCTCTTAGAAAAGCTGGTTAAACACTGCTACAGCTAGTTAGTGAGGGCTATATGTAACTTATAACACAAATCTCAGCTTCTACTTATAGGGTATGTTCTTTCCCTTCACCAAAATGCCCTCTCTGTTCATTGTGGCCACACTTCAAACTTTTTCATCATTGGCCTATTCAATAAACCATTTTATTCCTTCTTTTAAAATATTTATTAAGACCCTATTATGTAGTCCCTAACCTCAAGAGGCTTGCAATCTAATAGAATGAGACAGACAAATTAACAACTTGATAAACAAGATAGTTAAGATTGTGATAAGTGACAAGGCAGCTGATGTGATGGAAGTAACCTTTCAAGGGAGAACCTGTACTTCTGGGCATTTGATCTGAAACTTGAATGAGTAAACGGGAAGAGAAGTGGGGCAGTTGTAATCAACATGAATCTCTCCTTGAGGCTCTCAAACTTCCAAACTTACTGTCATAGACTGCTCTCACTGCAATCATGCCTCGAATCTCCTTCCTACCTTCTCATCTTCCCATCTCTCCTCCTGATAGCTTGGTATTTGTGGCCTAGCAGTACATACCCTTCGATAGATGCATGCATCCTGCCCTTATTTGCACCAGGTTTGTGCAGAATGCTTACATGTAACCTCCTTAAAATTCTGTTCTCAAAGTGCTTCACATGTATATCTGTGTTGACTTCTGTGGCATGGTGGGGTGGGTAAGAGAAAAGTAACAGGCAGCTTTTTGTGTTGAGAGAAAGGAAATGGGGAGAGCGGTAAGAATATCTGAAAGAAATAATTCTGGAGGGACAATGGGCTTGAATATAGAAGGCCCAGGGCAGGTAAGACTTATATGCTCACAACATTGGCAAGTAAAATGCTCTACAGAGAAAGAATTTCAAGTGATACAAAGCTAGCTGTTTCCTTAGCACATGGATGATTTTGAATTACTTGTATTTTGTGACATCAGATGAGAATTAATCTCTTAAATATTTTGCTGCCCACAGAAATCATCTCTTCATCACAGCAGTGACAAGAGTGCGGGTTCTTCTTTGGTGAGGTGCATACAAGTCTCAATTACCATCTCTTGACAGAGAATGGGTTATGTGAAGAAGGACTCAAAGTGTCTGTATAAAAGAATTTTCTTACTCAATAATTTGGTACTCTGGGTATTTTCAAGCCCTATCAACTCACTTTCCTAAGTAGCCCCCTACCCCAAATATATACACAAACATAAAAAACAATGACCAAAAGAATTTTTTTTTAAAATCCTTCTTAGTCTAACAGAGCCAGAAAATCCTTCACAGAAGAGACAAGCTAAATTATATTCAACCTCACGCACCATCAACACAGTTGTCAGCCATGTAGCATGTTCATTACAGTGATGGTATAAGAAGCAAAGTGAACACAGCTGGATTTTCAGATCCCAGGTTGAGTCTGCAGGGCTGACTGTTAGAAACACCATCTTTTCAGTTATGCACCGAGAAAATTTGATCTGGAAGTCACTGAGGGAGAATGTGGAAACCCCATGATGTCACTCCTATCGAGTGAATCTATTTCTGATCTTTGGTTCTACACAAACAACTGGCAACATTAACAAAATGATTATTTAAATAATACTTATACAGTCACAGAGTGGGAATTTTGTAACAGGTTTCATTCCAATAATTTATAATCCTGAAGCATTTTTCAAAATAATTAAATCCACACTGAAAAAATTATATATATCTTTTCCTCTTCATTATCACCAAAAAAAAAAAAAAAAGCCACTATTTTTTTAATGAAAAACCACTGCAGCTAAACAAGAATCAACATGAAAGAAATTAACAGTTATCACAACAGCAGTAAAAGAATAACTTTAATTGTTTGGCTTGCATGGATCTTTTGTTAAGGACTGAATTTTATTGTGTTTGTTTTTAAATGGCATATTTGGAATTATTTTATTTGCAATCTTAAACAAGCGGACCTTTGTTTCTGTTCCAGAAGTTATTGAAATTCAAGCCAAGGTATTCCATATGCTTCTTTTTTTACTTAACTGCTTAATCAAACCATTCTTCTGAAATAAAGAAGATAGTTTCATTCATTCTTTACTACTCATTTAATTAATTGATTCATTTTGTAGATGACTTGGAATTGATGTCTTGGGGCTAGTTTCCTGGAATAGAATGAATATAATATCTGCATGTATGTGTCTTTCTATCACTCCCACATCTTTCTCTCCCACCCATCATAAAATTTCAACAACAGCTGGCATTGACCTGGCAACATCGCAAAACATTCTTGCTATATTCTGGACACCAATATCAAAGTAGACTCTCTGGATTGTTTCTTGGATCCTCTGAATATTTCAAGACTCTGTTTGATGGTGTAGCTTTTTCATCTCATGTAACTCCCAGTTTTCTAAAAGGGAAACATTCTTGGAGAAATATATTCTAAAACACCCATGCTTAGTTCTCACACAACAAGCCAACTGGCTGTATCTTTCACCTTGAGCTGTATCCAATTCAGCCAATTCAGCTATTTTCATTTTAAGTGAAAATTTATTTAACATATTACCAGTCTCCTGACCCACTCTATTTTTTTCCTTCATTGAGTCCTATACATGTACAAATCTTTATTAGCCTTGATTAAAAACAAAACAAAACAAAACAAAAAAACCCATTGCCATGGAATTGATTCTGACTCATAGTGACGAGACAGGATAGAGTAGAACTGCCCCATAGGGTTTCCAAGGAGCAGCTGATAGATGCGAACTGCTGACCTTTTGGTTAGCAGCTGAGCTCTTAACCATGAGCCTTGATTAGGGCATTAAAATTTTTCACAATGATTCTCTTTTTTCATTGCAAATAGAAGGGCCATCTCTTTGCACTTTCCCCACACTGTCTTTTAAAATATTTAAAGATGAAAAATCACGTACTTGGTGTATTAGTGTCCTAGGGCTGCTATAACAAAATACCACAAACCGAGAGGCTTATAAGAACAGAAATGTATTGTCTCCCAGTGCTGGAGGCTAGAAGATTAAATCAATGTAATGGCCAGGCCATACTTCCTCCAAAGGGGAACATCTTTTCTTGTCTGTCCCATCTGGTTGCACCAAGTGTTCCTTGGCTTTTAGTTAATCTTCACATGGCTCTCCTTCCTCTCTGTTTCTTCTCCTCTTTTATAAGGATACCATTCAGACTGGATTAGAGCCCTCCCTACTCCACTCTGATCTCATAATAATATAACTCATGACATCTTCAAAGACCCTATTTCCAAACAAGGTCACATTCATAGGTGACAGGGCTTAGGACTTCCAACATATTTTAGGGTGGGAGGAGTGGGGACATAATTCAATCCATAACACTCAGCTTATGCAACGTTCTTTAACTTTGCTGAATCAGAATTCAAGGGGCCAAGCTGTCAAATACTGCAAACTGTAAAACAGCTGCAATATCTGGTAGGTCCACTTGTGTCAGTAGCCTATTTTAGATGTTTGAAAAAAAAAGACACTTTAATCACTTTAAAATACTCAGCCATTTGTTGCCAAAAAATTAAGAAAACAAACTCAGGGAAGAAACATACTATATCAGACAAACCTTATGTGTGCCTTCAGATTTCAGTCAGGCCTAGCTGGTCTGTTCTGCCCATGTGGTTCTATTGCCTGTGGCCAGCCAGTCACTTGCCCTGGGAGTACCCAGTCTTCTCTGTTGACTGTGTCTCGTGGTCAAACAAACCAAGCGTCATGCCCAGAGTTTCCAGCTACCCTTACCACTTCTGAATTGTGTAGAATCTGTGTCCCAAGTAGTCACCAAGTGGGCCAGATGATGTTGATGAATGCCTCATATGTTCTGATCTATAGATCAGGAGATGGAAGGCAGGGAGCTGAGTAGATATTCTCTATCCTTTATCCACGCCAGGAACTGCTCTGAGGTTAGGCCATACAGTCTGTCCAGGGAAGTATCATGTGTGCTGCTGAGCAGATGAATCTGCTAAGATATTTTCTAGGACTTTGCAGCTCTTTGTGAAGCAGAGGCCTGAGTAGATACATAAGCAGTCATGTATCACATTGTACAGCTTCACATTCTTTCCTGTCTTCATTCCTCTTTCTCATTCTCACTTCCTTGGATTTGCACTTCCCAATAAAGCAGGAACACTTAATTCTTGCCTCAGGTTCTGCTTTCTAGGGAGCGTGAATGAAGACAAACATCATGAAAGCAATAGGCTTATTGCTTTTTTTCTATATGAAAGCCTATGAAAATTATTGAGAAATCTTAGCCTCCATGTTAGAATATTAAATAGCACATTTACCCTAGATTAGTGTGTTTCAAAGTTTAGCTTCATCCTCCTAGTGATATGTGAGGATCCTAATGAAAATTATCTAGTACCTGATTTCAGATAGTATTCATATTTTGAACATTAAAAGATTTATGTTTTTGTTATGGTTTTAATGAATCATTTATTAAAATATTTATTTTTGAACATATATCACTTGGAAAAATATAACTTCACAATGAAGAATCCTGATAGACATCACCTTAGCCAGATGATCACACTTAACATCATCAGCATTGAAACAAGCCATCATCATGTGCTTCTTCATATAGAAAAGGACATGGCATCACTACTGTGGTATTCCTGCCCAAGATGCATTGTCTGATTCTACTAATAAGAAGATACCGGACTAACTCAAATGGAGGGATATATTAAAAAATGTAACTGGACTGTACTCTTCAAAAATATCATGGTCAGGAAAGATAAAGAAAGGCTGAGGAACCACTTCTAGTTAAAGGAGGCTAAAAAACATGGCAACATGACAACTAAATGCAGTGCAGGATCCTGCATTGGATCCTGGACTAGGGGAAACTAGCTCTAAAGGATAACGTTGGAACAATTGGTGGAATATCCATGTGGACTGTGGATTTCATAATATAACTGTATCAATGTCCAATGATATCCAGATGGGAAAAGGTTGACCACAGTAGTTCTCAGGAGAGGAAAAGGGTTAAAGAAAACAGTGTGTGCGTTTATTATGTAGGCTAATACCAACTGCCATAACAAACAAGTTCAATAGTTTGAGAAGCTTACCAAATAATAGTTTATTTCTTGCTCATATATCAACCCATGCAGCTGCTTCTGGTTGATGGGCAGCTTTCTTCTGTGTGCTGACTCAGAAACCATCTCTTTGCATCTTGAGTCTCTCCACTATCTCCTAGCATCTCCCCGTCGTCTATATTCAGCAGTGGGAAATACATGGACAAGACACAATTGCTTCTAAACTTTGGCATGGTAGACATCACTTTCACTCACCGTTCATTGGCAATAATTAGCACATGGCCACACCAAGACACAAGTAGATTGAGAAATGTAGTAACTGGCTGGGCAGCTGCCTCCTCTCAGTAACAAAATGCTATGGAAGGGGAAGCACAGATTTTTGGTAGACAGGGTAACAGAGGGAAAACTATCTCTGTCTTGTAAAATTTACAACAAAATAACTAACATTTATTGAGCTCTTACTATGTAGCAGAGATAATGCCAAAAATGTTACAAGTCATTCACACAAAATTCGTATGAAATGGGAATCAATATCCCCATTGTATAGATAAAAATCCAGAAGCTTTGTGAAAGGAGACAACTTGTCCAAAGGCACACAGCTAGTTGATGGTATTTTTAAGGTTTACCTTGCTCCAAGCTATCTGTAGTGTTTAGAAATATGAATTTAGGATGGACAGTCTATGATTCAAATTCTTGCTTTAACTTTTTAGTTCCATGACCTTTGGCAAGTTATTTCACCTGTTAAGACTCCATTTTCCCACCTATAAACAGGAATACCGCTACCCTCATAGGGTTAAAAAATAATAATAAAGCTTTTATAATGCTTATAAAATGTTCATCTTGCTATTTCACCAAGTACCAAAAAACAAACAAACAAACCCATTGCTATCAAGTCAACTTTGACTCATGCTGACCAAATACAGAGTATGCAATATTAGTTAAACCTTCACTGAGTCCCCAGTTCCACTACATATTCCCCTGAGATCCTAATCTCTCCCATCCTCAGCTTCCTCACCTATAAAAAACTCAAAAGCTGACTGTTAAGATTAAATGTGATATATATAATATATAAGGTGATATTCACACTGGGTGACACATAAGAAGCATTTAGTAAGTATTGACACTAGTATTTGTATAATCATAAATTATCCCTAATTAAATGAGATAACACATACCTGTGAATAGTACAATGCCTGGTATTCAGTAAGAACTCAGCAAGGTTAGATCTCTCATTTTTCAGAAAATCCTGAAAGAAACCATCTTGGTTCCCCAGATAAAATAAGTAGAATCAAAGTAATTATCCAACCAACTCAACTCAGGAGAGAAAAACCAACAAGAAAAAATAGTTGTTTTTTTTTTTTTTTTGTTGGTATAAAAACTTCAGAGGAAATTGAGATTTTTGTTTGGTTGGTTGGTTGGTGGCTTGATTGGTTGTTTTCTAACAAGTCTGGGTATTTTAGCCTTAATATAATTGGTGGGGAAGACCTAGCTCTAGGCTCTTTCTGTTTTCTCATAGTTTAGATAGAACTATTGTCTCCATTGCTTTTTATGTTGTGAAATGAGCCTGCTGCCAAATGTTGGAAGACCATGGGCCTTCACAGGCACTAGTGAGAGCGCAACTTTGAGCTTCTAATGGGAAAAATTGTTGAAGATACAGCAGGACTAGACACTTTTAGAAACTCCCATGTACTTGGGAGGATCTTAGCTTAAAATGCCATTAAAAAAAAAACAAATTGCTCAGCTGAACCTGCAGATGATCTGCTTTTAGTTCCTTTAAGGTACATTTTATGGCATTAGAAACATGAGAACATGTGTTATTTGGCTTGGGGGGAAAAGCAGCACCCCTAAATTCTAATCATTTCTTTTACCAATCCAAAGGAAATCTCTTAAGGCTTTAAAAGGTTGGGTTAACAACACTGAAAATATTTTTATTTTTCACACTCCTCTGCTTTTCTTGGTTCCATCTGGGACCAGAAGCCAGCATGTTGAAATACCAGGAGAAAGGCAGTCCTCAAACGTTTCCAGCCTGACGAAAAGCAGGAAATAGCAGAAAGCTCATGAGGGCTGATTTGCTTTTCTGCCTACAAGATTTCCAGGCTAATTTAATATGTTAACAAGTGTTCATAGGTATTACTCAATGTGACTTGGGAATACCCAAGTTTTGAAGCCTTATTAGGGTTTTTGTGTTTCAAAAATGAATACTCATCTTTACTATCATCAGTCTATTAATTGTTAATACAAATTATATCATTGTTATTTTTAGAGCAACTTTCATGTGGGAATTCCAACATCATTAAATAACATGGCTGTGGCAATGTCCTCCTTAAGAGATCAGAGTTGAAATGTTAGTTATGATTTTTTAAAAGACGTGCATAATGTTGGTTTCAGTTCACTGAGAAATGCAGCTGTCTTTATTTAGTTGTATGAATAAATGCAAGGAAAGGTAGGAGGAGTACCAATTGTTTAAGAAAAGCAAAAAATGATTTAGCAACGAATGTAAAAAATATCTCAATATTTTCTGCACATAAGTAAACTTACCAACTCAAAGTTCTCCAAATATGGCTTCAGAATGCCTTGGAGGAGCCAGAGCCAATTCTCATGAGTCAACAAAATAAAAATACCTTAAGAAATGATTTAATAGCTACTTTCTATTCCTAGTTGTAACAGATAGGCCTAACGTGTTTTTAAAAATTAATCTACAAGACATTGTGAAATTAGAGTTGTTGGATACTTGGACCTTTTCATATATTGATATTGAAAACCATGAAAGACTCAAGGGAAAGGAATAATTTGCAGTAGCTCTTATTGATAAGACATTTAGAGATCTTGGAGATCAATGAGACTAAGCTTTAACACTGTTTCCAAAACAGTCCAGAAGCACAATGGATTTAATTCATACTAAGTACACATTCATGAAAATTTGTTTTTATTGGCTTTTTAGATCATAAATTTGCTGAAGGCAGGGTTCATGTCTATAATGTGTCTTATACCGCATCTCCAGAGAGTTCTAGCCACCAATCAACATTTATAATAGAACTGTGTTCTATTACATTAGAACAATGGCTTCCTACCCATTTTTGATGAAATGATTAACATGTATTTTATCAACATTTATTGAGTGCATCTTCTATGCCAGGGATTTATATGCTTTAGATATACAGTGGTCTCTGCCATTACCGTGTCATGGGAGAATACAAATAATAAACAGGTTAACAAACAAATGTGAAATCATAAATTTAGAAAAGCGCTGAAAAGGAAAAGAATAGGCCACGGGGTTGGGAGGAAGATTCAGGAACACCCCATTTATTTCCATAATATTATTGTGCAATCTGAATCCTTTCAAAGGACCAAGGAAGAGCATTCCAAGGAACCATTTGCCATACCATGTTACAGGCTAGTGAATGATCTGGTTGGATCAGATTTTGGCCCATTGATCAGAGAAACAGCAAAATGTGTCATCCATCTTCTGACTTGAACCCATTTGGCTTCTCCAGAAAACATTACTTCAAGCCCCTTACCTCAGCCTTGCTATGACTCACTCTCTTTCTTATCTAGCCCCCTGGAAACAGTCAAGGCTCTTCAGATGTTTTCCTTGGTAGTGGCTATGTGTTCTATCCAACATCAGGTAACTTCCCCACTGTCCCAACAATATAGCCTCCCAAGCCTAAGCTTGTAGGGTGTTCTATTCTCATCATTTCCAAGTCTCCTCACAGCTTCAAAAGATATAGGCTCCCTTTTCTTAATAATGCTATCATAAAAATTAACAAGTCCAGAAAGTGTAAGGAGTCATAGACACTCATGTTCAGCATCCCATCGTTCACCCTAAGCTCCATGTCCCCAATTCATTTATGCTTCAGTTCTCTTATTGAAATTGTATAGTGGTGACTAAGATGAAATGTGGCTCAAGCCAAGCAGGATAATGGGAAAGGAGTTGATGATGGGGTCTCTAGGACTACTGTGGAGAATGTAACCATGCTTCGAAGCTGCAAGTATAAGGGGATCCATAGGAAGGACAAAGACAGGTAAGATGGAATTGCATCTGAGGATGTGATTATGTTTATAGCCAGATGAGAGAATAAAATTAGATTTTTCTTAACTTTTAGCTTACTTTCTAATGTAATATTTCTTATAAACTTGCTTCAACTACTTAAGCTAGGATTTCAAGACTGAAAACACTTCATATAATCTGGAATTTAAATTTTAATAATGTTAAACCAATAATTAAAAATAACATTAGCAATCAACTTTGAATTTTTACCTGCCATTCAGATTTAAGGGCCAAATTTTACTTGTAAAGCAATAAATTGAATTAGGATTAATATGTAATATTAGGGAACCACCTGCTTTGTTTAGACTAGGGAAATAAGCAATTATAACTTAATTATAATGCATTTCTAAAAAGTTGGCACCAAAGAAGGAGGGGTATAAAAACAACTTGAAGAAACTGTGCTGTCCAATTTTCTCATGTCAGTCAAGTTCTTTTTCATTGACCACACCCCAGACACACTAACATGTTTCTCAAAAGAGGGTGGCCAAGCTATTTAGTGACCTCACCCTTCCACAAGTGTTGGTTAAATTCTTTCCCTTGTATATACTTCCTTTGTGAAAAACATTTACAGTTGTGCTTTTTAAAGCTTAGGAATAACCAGCCGTTCCTGTCTTTTTACAGAACTCTTGTAAATATTTATATACTTTGAGATCTCAGATTTAGGCCTTTGACTTTTTGGTTCTAGGGCTTTATCAATATAAAAAGTATGCATTTTTAATCATTCTATAATCATAGGAAAAGAATAAAGGATCTTATTCTTCATGGGTATCATTCCCTGAATTCTATGAAAGAATACAATTTAATCTTATGATCCTATAATTCCATTACACTTTTTGCTACTGAGGGTTGTTATATTTGTCTTTGTTTTGTGGGCAGGTAGTTATTAAGGTTGTGTTAATAAAGGTAAAACATTTACTCTTTATTCAGTGAACTTGTCTACGGTAGTCAGAGCTGAAGACACCAAGATAAATATGCACAGATCCTGCCCTCAAGATACTCCTGACTAGTGGGAAGGGAAGCCAGGAAACTCAGATGCTGTGAGTGAAGTGGAGGGTGTCAGAGATTTCCAGCCTACATAAGTCTTGGCCAAAGTCCCAGTGGATGAATACGGATTTAACAGGTAGAACAAAAGGGGAAGGATGTTCCCGGGGAAGAAACAGCATCACACAGGCAAGGAGGAATGAAATAACATGGCATATTGAAAGGATGAAACAGTAGTGTGGATGGGTGTAATATGGGGTCCATATGGGGAAAGAGAGATGAGAGGGCAGCTCGTGGCCAGAACATGATGAAATTTCCACAAGCCTAAGGAGTTGGGTGTTATCTTGAATGCACCGGAGAGTCGTAGAAGGACTTTAAGAAGGAGAATAATGTGTCAGATTTGGATTTTAGAAATATGTACCTAGCAGCAGTGTGGAGGGGGGACTGGGGCAGGTCAACTAGACATAGAGATTCTTTGGGTACGTGTTATACTAGTGCCTGAGAGAAGTGATTCAGGTTGGAACCTAGGACAAGGCCAGCAGGGATGGAAAGGAAAAGTGCTGTGGGATCTGTGGGAGCTGGTGACTGGCTGGATTTAGGGATAAAGAAGACAGAGGAATCTGGAGTAATTCCTAGAAGCTTGAGAGTTAGTTGTCTTGGATGTAGGAGAGCACAGATCACATTGTGAGTGGATGCAATCTATATTATGGCCATGTCCAAACACTTCTTTGCCAATTTATAGCAACAGTGAACAGACAGTGAGGGCTTGCTCTGTGCTTGGCACTGGTCTTAGTGTGTTACATGGATATAGGATAAGGATTGAAAGCACTGACTCAGGATCCAGACTGTCTGAGTTCAAATCCTACCTTTGCCACTTGACTGGCTGTATCACCTTGGGCAAGTGACTTACCCATCTATACCTCAGTTTCTTTATTCATAAAGAGAGGATATAATAATTAAAACCTACCTCATTAGGTGGTTGGAAGGATTAAATGACCTAATATAAGAATGACTGGTAATAGAAAATTTTCACTAAATTTTGATTATTATTATTCTTATCACATGTATTAACCCATTTAAACCCATAAAAATGTAGGTACAATTGTCCCCATTTATCAGAAAAGGAAATCGAGACACAGAGGAATGGCAGAGCTAAGAAATCAAACCAAACAGACTCAGGAGCCTTTACTCCTAACTACTTCACTCTAGTACTCAGTGTAATATTTTGGGAGCTAAATGCAAGGGTTTCAACTAGAAGGGGGCAGTTTCAGGTAGAAGCAGGTATGACCGGTACAGGGAAAGAGGTCCCAGCACTCACCCTTCTAGTCAAAGCAATGCCTGAATTTGACACTTCCCTGGACGTGCTGACAGCCGTAATAGTTATGTCACTGCACTGACTTCATAACACGTGCTCAGGGAGGTGAACATCTCCCCATTTCCTTCCTTCTGCTATTCAGCTGATCCCTGATTCCCCACGCCTTGTTCCATGACTGGCCAGACAAAAGAAATGCCTGTCACATCAGTGTTATAAATTAGATTATTTTTCCAGCTTTCAGTGCCATTTTTTCTGTCTAAATATGTAATAACCTTTGCTCAATCTGGAGTTTCCAAACTTTATTTTTATGGAAAGAAGCAGGGGGGCGTAGTGGTTAAGAGTTTTTCTTGGGAATCAGAAAGACCTGTTTGGCTCTGCCAATAATTAGGCAAATTTAGCAAATGAAAATGTAGGTTGCCCAGATAAATTTGAATTTCAGACAAATAAAGATAATTTTTTAGTAAAAGTATTTCCCAAATATTTCATGGGACATACTTACACTAAAAATAATTTATGGATTGTTCATCTGAAACTCAAATTTAATTGGGCACTCTGTATTTTGTCTGGCAACCCTACATAAAAGAATGCCTCCATTCTCTCACCTATAAAATTAGAAATAATAAAAGATAATAATAGTGTCCATTGCTGAGGTTTGCTATAAAGATTAAATGAGATAATGTGTGTTAAACACATAGGAAATGGTCCATATTATCGATGGTTGTTGTTATTGTTGTACTAGGATGATGGTAAGCTGGTAAAGTATGAAGAAATTTTTCAGCGCTGGGTCTTTAAATCATTTAAAAAAAAAGCTTTAGAGTTAGGAGTGAGGGACGTTCCAACCAAGCTACCTTTTTGTAACTAAAGAATGGACATATGAATCCAACTTGATTTTTCTGTTTTTTCAAGAGGTAGTTTGTAAATAGCTCTTATTTCCCAATATAATTTTCATATTTTCTCCTAACTCTTCTCCCATAAGCTACCTGCCAAACTAACATTATAAAGAAGAAGAGGTTTCAGGCACTTAGGCCCTTATCATTAAAAAATAAAGTGAAAGCAAGATGAGGTAGCGCTCATTAATCTTCCCTTATTTCCTTGGGAAGAATTTGGCAAAAACAGATTCTACAAACTCAGCCAGCCATCTTTGAAGGCTATATGCCCTGGGCCAATTATATATTACATGATAAGTATACCCAATAATTAACTAATGAATTGGTTTCTTTAGGAAACTATCAGAAGTGTCAGGGATTGAAGAATATTTAGATTGCCTCTGTGAGTCCTGCTGAAGAAACATCTGGTTCTTTTTTCTTCAATCAACGTGCACCCTGAAGAGTCCCAAATTCAAAAATGATTATATTTCATGTCATTTATGTGCCTTACAGTTTGACAAATTTAACTTGTAAGAATAAGTGATTCCGTGTTCAATTTACGTTGATCCCATTTTCATCCAAACATCCAAAGAGAGAGAACCATTATAGATTGATAAAAGCTGCTGAATGATCTATTGATTTCCAGACCTTAAATCTCCTAGGGAAGTCTTTGTAAAGTTCGTGTTCATAAAATTCTTGTTCTGCCACAAAAGCTCCCAGTGGATTGTGTTTCTCAACTACAAGGAAAATCATCAGGGACAAACCCAGAAAATGTTTCTTTAGTATACACTAGGCAGGAGGGCCTTCCAAATTCAGTCTCAATCTGGTTTCTTCAAAGGTTTATTTTTATTTCATTTTTGAAAACTTTTAATTTGAAGAGGGGGGAAAAAGCTCTTTAAAGCATAACAACCCGCAGTGATGTAAGTGCCTTTCTGTCTCATATATAATCATGTCTGTTTGGACGTGCTGGGTGTCATGTCCAGGGCTATGGTGCCACATTGAGAACAATATTGAACTAAATAGTTTCGACAGAACAGTCAGACCTTTTCTTTGGGCTCCTGCTATATTGCATATCTGCTTCTTTGTACACAATGGGATGAGTGAGTGATGGGAAGCAGAGAGTTCAATTGTGGTTAGAGTGCACAAAAGAGCCATCAGTAGAACCTCTTTACTGATTTGCACTAATGCCTGGGAGATAAGAGTACAGATTACTATATTTTCCAGGTTATCAGATGTCTTAGTTATCTAGTGCTGCTATAACAGAAAAACCACAAGCAGAAATTTATTTTTTCACAATTAGGTGGCTAAAAGTCTGAATTTAGAGTGCTGGCTCAAGGGGAAGGCTTTTTCTGTCAGCTCTGGAGGAAGGTCCTTGTCTCTTTTGACTGTCTGCTCCTGGGTGATCTTCATGTGGCTTGGCATCTCTCTTTCCCCATCTCCGCTTCTTTCACTTGCTTGTTTAATCTCTTTTATATCTCGAAAGAGATTGACTCAAAACACACCCTACATTAATCCTGTCTCATTGACATAACAAAGACAACCCATTCCCAAATGGAATTTTAACCACAGGCATTGTTGTTGTTGTGTGCCTCTGAGTGGATTCTGAGTCATAGCAACCCTATAGGACAGAGTAGAACTGCCCCATAGGGTGTCTGAGGAGCGACTGGTGGATTCAAACTGCTGACCTTTTGGTTAGCAGCCTGAGCTCCTAACCACTTTGCCACCTGGGCTCCAACCACAGGTGTAGAGGTTAGGATTTACAGCACATACTTTGGGGGGACACAGTTCAATCCAGAACATCAGGTATAAGGAAAAAGTAAAGTAATTTTTCTACTATTTCTCTAAAATGTGTTCTCTAGTACACAATAGCAGGCAAAAGATATGGCAGTGTGCTTCCTTAAAGATTACTGCCTTGGAAACCCTATGGTGCAGTTCTACTCTGTCCTACAGGATCACTGAGTCAGAATCAACTCGGGCAATGGATTTGGTTAGTTTTTTTTAGTACATAATAAATGCCTTGGGTTATATTTGTGCAGATTAATGTAAGCCTAGGTGGGCCAGGCTGAAGGGCCTTTGTTAATTTCTGCTCCTCTTTTCCATAGCTTTATGGAGGGTAGTTTATAGGTATTGGGTTGAGTAAACTCTAGATGTATTTGTCTCTAGGCGGAGTTTTCTGTGTATTTATTGACAAGGAGCTCATCTTTTTGATTGCATAATTTACTGAGATGATTTACTGATACTTTAACTCAATAATATTAAGTGCCAGTGCTACCCTCCCGGGCCCTCATTCCCATCTCAGAGGGTAGCTCAGCTTTTAGTCTGTGTGCACCAGGGCCCACATAAAAACATTTGTTTTCAAGAGCCGAATTGACCAAAGGAAGGACAGAGCTCAGTTAGTGGAGAGGTAGAGACTACTGAAATTGGGAGATGTCTTCCAGGACACAGAGGAAAAGATGGGTTCTGGGACCTTCCATGAGCAATGGGAGGACTTGTGTCAGGCTCCCAAACATCCTTGAGAGGGACAACAAACATTACGAGGCAGCAGATGGATGCTGTGGGGACTTAACTGTAAGAGTGATGTTCTTTTGAGTCTCACTGAACGATCATGGTGCCCATGTTTGGCACAGAGGGAAGAATCTGCTCACCTTGTATTGACCATACAGGCTTCCTCAGTGACCACATGGGCTTACACAATTACTACGATCGACTCAAAGCTAAAGCCATTCCACCGATAGCTGCAAATATCTTCCCTGAATGCTAATTTGATTCTGTCACCTCTTTCAAAAATCTTACTGCCTCTAGGAAAACTGGAATCTCTTCATCGTTGGTTTGAAGTCTCCTGCATCACATACAGTGGCTAAAAGCTTTTAAATTAGACATTGCAAGTTAGCAGCTCCTGACTAAGTTTAGCCAGTAGACATATTTTGTTTAATTAGCACAGTGTTATTTCAATTTTGAATGTTTTAATTTTTTTAATTCTGATGATTTCTTATAAAAATTTGGATTTCCAGTTCCGGCAAAATGGCGCTCTAGGCAGAAGCACCACGCCGTCACTCCACAGCAAAGATCCAAAAAACTAAGCCGAACAGAGACTACAACAATCCTGAAACCCTAAAACATCAAATGAAGAGATAAAGAACTCAGCCAAGCACCAAATGGAGTGAGAAAACTGACAGAGAATGGAGAGCGAGTAGAGATTCATGCAGAGGTCCTCTACCAGCTAACGCAGTGTGGATCCGCCATCTTGGACTCCTATCGGAGACCAGCAAACAGGGGGTACGAGAAAGCAGCCTCACGGAGCTGCCAGTGGGAGACAAAACAACCAGTAATTAGCGATATATGCTTTCCCACCCCCCACCCTTCTTCACCCCAACTCGGCCTCCTCTGCTTCCCGCGGCCACAGTCTCTTGACCAGGAAACAGCGGCTGCTTGGATTCCACACACCCGAATGGGTGGCTCTCTAAGTGCCATTTGTTGGCTGCTGGTGTTGCTTTTTTCTGCTTCTTTTTATTTCTTCCTTGCCTCTCCCCAGCTCCCCCTTCTTTCGCTCGAGTACCTCGCTCCATGAGCCATCTTTGCTTCTTCCTGAGGGGCTGCAGAGATCTGGTAATTTGTGATATACGCTTTCCCACTCTCTACCCATCTTCACCCACACTCAGCCCCCTCTGCTTCCCACGGACACAGTCTCTTGTCCAGAAACACCAGCCTGCACTAGCTGGCTCTCTGAGTGCCATTTGTCGGCTGCTAGTGTTGTTTTTTTTTTTCTGCTTCTTTTGATTTCTTACTTGCCTCTCGCCACCTCCCCCTCCCTTCACTCAAGTACCTGGCTCCATGCGCCATCTTTGCCTCTTCCTGAGGGGCTGCGGAGCTCCGTTTGAGTGTGGAGCTGCTTCCCGGTTTGGGCTGCCGCGCTGGTGGGATCCCGGGGCTTTTGTTTGTTAGTTAACTTTGAATTGTTTGTTTCTTTTCTTTTCCTTTTCTTGAGTTGGGAGCCCTTTCTGGCCAGGCTGAGCTGCGTGGCAGGGAGACTCTCCTTTGGCTTTCACAGACTTGCAGAGGGATCCCTGAGGGCATTTCTTTTTATGTTGGTTTTTTTTTTTTTCTGTTTCTTTGGGGGACTTTCTTGCTTTTTTAAATTTGTTTTGTTTTCTTTTTCCTCTTTTTCCCTTTTTGTCTTTCTTCATTGCTCAGTTTCTCATCTCTCTATATCTTCGTTCTCTTTCTGTTCCCTGAATACCTGGCGTTGTATACCTCTACGCCTTCTAGCCAGGCTGTACTGCAACACCTGGAAGCGACTTCCCCAGACCTCATAGCTGCACCGGTGGGATCACTGGGAACTTTGCAGTTCTTTAACCTTTCCGATCTTTATTTATTCATTCTTTTATTTTCTTCCTCTTCCCCTTTTTGTTTTTCAACATTTCATAGTCTCTCCTCTCTCCACTCCAACGGCAAGCTCCCCTAGCATTCTTTTTTGTTTGTTTGTATGTTTTTGGCTCCTGTTCCTCTCTCCTCTCTCCCATATCCATCTTAGCT
>NW_004444048.1:888798-898136 GCF_000243295.1 Trichechus manatus latirostris | reverse complement strand
GTAGAAATTTTTGAAATGGTGTATCTTTGGCTATGTGTATTTTCACCAAAAAAAAGGTTGAGAAGTTAGAGGGTTGTCATGTGTTGGGATTGTTAACCAATGTCATAAAATAACATGTGTACTTCTGTTTCATGAGAAACTATTTGTTCTGTAAGCCTTCACCTGAAGTACAATAAAAAAATAAAATAAAATAAAAAAATAAAAGACACACCCAAAAATTTTGATTTCCAGCTTCTTTTGAAAAATTGAATTATCTGGTATCATTAGGCATACATTCCCACTGTATCCATCTTCTAGAGCTTGATAATGAATGTACATGGGCTCTCTGCTGTTGTAAGGGTCATTGAGTCGGCTTTGGCTCATGGTGACCTTATGCATTACAGAACGAAACGTTTCCCGGTCTTGTACCACCTTCATGACTATTGGTATGTTTGGGCTCATCTTCCAGAACTGTATCAGACAATGTTCTATTGTGATCCATAAAGTTTTCCTTGGTTAGTTTTCAGAAGTAAATTACCAGGTCTTTCTTCTTAGTCTGTCTTAGTCTGGAAGCTCCGCTGAAACCTGTCTACTATGGGTGACCCTTCTGGTATCTGAAATACTGGTGGTATAACTTCTAACATCACAACAATACACAAGTACCACAGTATGACAGACCGACAGATGAGTGGTGGATGAACTCTCTAGTTTACTACAATTCTTTCCACTCCCTTGTCTCCCCACCTAGGCCTGCTTCCCTTGTGTGCATTTGTTGCATGGTCCTTGTAGGCATATTTATTTGCAACTTCTTTAACAGAGCGGAATTAACTGGAATCAGGGATTAACTGGAATCAGGGATAAAGCACAAGGACAGAAATGTGAAAAATGTAACTTTCAAGCAAAGGCCATGACAAGTTAAAAGCTGAGCTTACTAATCGGAGTTAGAAACATGGAGATCAGAATCTAAGTGGGAGGAGATGCAGCTGTGTATTCATGTATTAGTCTATTACTGTGTAACAACTTACCCCAACACTCAGTGACCGGAATAAACAACAGTCATTTATTATCTCTCACACTTTTGTGGGTCAGGACTATGAGAGTGACTTGCCTGGTCATTCTGGCTTGGGTGTCTCGTGAGGTTGCAGTCAGACAGTAGCTGGGAGTTAGGGTCCTCTCAAGGGCTGCTTCACTCAGGGTCTGGAGCTGGGGAGGTTCTCTCCCTAGGCATCTCTATCTCTACATGGTCTCTCCACATGGTCTCCCCAGCATGGTAATTAGGGCTCAAGGCAAGGGTCCCAAGGGTAAGAGCCAGGTGGAAGTTGTATCCTTTTTATGACTTAGCCTCAAATTTGGTAGCTTCATTTCTGCTAAATGTTATGGGTTGGAGCAGCCACAAGCCCTCACCCAAATTCAAGGAAAATATATACCCTGCCTCTTAGTGGGAAGGTGTCAGTCATGTTGTAACAAGAGCGTGTGGGCTGGGAGATATATACAGGTGTGTCTATCTTTGGTAAATAAATCTGGCACAAACAAAACCACTAAATATAGTCAGGAATCCAGAAAATCTGAGTAAGGATATAAAAGCAAATAAAAGTTCAGGTTTCCCAATAAGAAGCAGAAAAAGAAGAGAATGTCTGGGGAGTGAAATACTTGCCTGCGTATGTTGATCATTTTACCTTCACCTGACCATAGTCCAAAGGTTAACTTGAGCACGGCCAGGTCACTTAACACCACCAAGTTCTGAAGTCTTCTCGCATTCCCTCCCTGGCCAATATCATTTGTTATGACCCAGTTCTCCACTTCAGGTGAACAGACTTCCTTACTATTTCCTGTTCATAACTAGCCTCTCAGCTGCTGCCTGGCGCCTCTGATCTGGGTTGCTCTCCCCTCTTTTCATTCAATCTGTGCTCTTTTCTGCCTTTAGAAATCTGGGACCAAACTCCTCCAAATGACTTTTTCAGCCTCTCTCATTACATTTCATTCAGGAACCACCACATACTGTACAGATTTATCAAGCATAATCACTGGCCCTTTACTATTATATGCCTTTTACAAACTTTGAGTGGGTTTTAAAAATCATTATTCCTCTTTTCTCCCCGTTTAAATAGCATATTTGACATAGAAGGAACATCTGCCGTCTCATTTTGCAGATGGGAAACAGAAGTCAAGAAAAAGGTGAAGCGCCTGCCCAGCTTACATAGCTATAACCAGGAACCTCATAGTTTGCACCTTCTGACTTCTGGTTTGGAGCTCTTTTTACTACCCAGGGGTCAAAACTGGTGGGCAGCCACAGGCCTGGCCAAGCCTGGCCAACAGATAAGTCTTGTTTAGCTAGAACACAGTGTTTTGTTTCAATATTTTTTGTTTTAAGCCTTTACGTAGGGCTCACACTTTCCATTTCTCTCCAGATCCAACTAATCTTTACCCCCAGGTCACTTTGCGTATTTTATTACCTGCCTGGCATCTGAAGGTACTGAGTTTGTTCCCTCCTCCCCACCCCATGGCAACTTTACGTATACCCTAAAGGGAAGAATCTTATTCAATAATAAGAGCTAGCACTTGTTGACCTTCTACTCTGTGCCAGGCAATTTACATGCTTTAACCCATTTAAATGTTGCCCCCATTTTATAGATGAGGAAACTGAGGTACAGAAACATTAAGTAATTTGCCCATAGTCTTGCACATAGCAAACACTGAGAGCTGGAATTTAAACCCAAGCACCATGACCACAGAATTCATACTCTAAACCACTCTGATGATGAATCCCTACATAGACAAAGGGTGGTAAAAATAAATTTGGGTGAATCTAAGAAATATTTTTAAAGTCATTATTATTTTTTCAGATTTATAAAATCCACCTACAGGTTTATATATAAAAGGGTAGAATTATAGAGCATTAAAGCTCTAATGTGGCTCATCTGTTAAATGAAGTATTATTGTCCACGCATCATGAAAGGTGAAGTGCACTACCTCAAAACCACAAAAATGCCTACTGTCTAGGTTTGGTTTTTCTGGCTAAAACTCAAAACTTGCAGCATCTTATCCAAATCATCATCTTAATCTTTTTTTTAGTCTCCAGAAACTTTTGTGGCTAGTGTAAAGATGAATGGAATTTGAAAGTGGCCATTAAGATTACTACAGCATGATGGGAACTAGAATCTACTACATAAATCTAAATCCCTCCATAAATTTAGAAAAAGATTTACTGCTCAAAAATAAAAATATAAATCATACTCATTTTCTAAATCATTGCTGCTGCTGATCATACTCAATGTGGTGAGAGACTACTATATTATTCTGGATATAGTACTATGTCTAAATTTTCCAAGTAGTCTCAACTGCGCAGGGGATTTACTACTCCACGTACTTGCCAAGACAGAGGTATTTCTGCATAATTCCTGTAGCTGAACACTACTGATGCTCTAAATGCATGGAGCATTTTATGTGTGTAGCAAGTCCAGCAGAATATGTTATTGAAATGAATTATGATTTTTACACCAAACTACTGAAGGTCCAATTAGAAAATTGATCACTTTTGAGGAGTCTATCTCCTTAGTCTCTCCTATTTACAGAATAGGATTCATCAGTAGGAGCAATTCACAGTAGGGTCAGCTTGTGGCAGGCTTTGCAGATCAGGCTAAAACATCTGAACTCTTACAGATAACAGAGAACCATTTAAGGTTTTTGAACAAAGTGAGTGACACGATCAAAGAAGTGTTTGGGGAAGGTTAATCTGGCAGTGGTGTGTAGAATGCTCCCCATCATGTAGTGACAAGAAAATGGACGTGTGGACAGAAAATAGTGAATTAACTCATGTCAGTGTCTGAAATATGAACTGAGTTCAACAGCTATCAATCTAGGCCAACATCTAGCTGCATTATCCTGAATGCTCTGGTCACTTTCATGTCACGAGCTTTAAAACTCTGGATCATTACTGACTGGAGGACTCTGCAGACTGTACTGGAAGCCCTGGGAAGAAAGAGAAGAGGAAGAACACCTGAGAGGCTGCGACGTAGTGGGAGGAACACCTACTGTGTCACAGGAATTGACGTGAAGGAGGGCCAGTGATCCACAGTAAGTCTAACTTTATTGGTGATGCTTTCCTAGATCTTCGGATTATTTCCAACTTCCTGTTTCCCTGAATTACTCCATTTCTTTTCAGATTCAACCTTTTTCTCATGCTTTCTGCAGCAGATGCGCCCAGCTATCCAGGTAGCTTTGATTGATTTATACAGTGGTTCAGCCTGGGGAGATTTGTACTCTATTTACAGCTGAGTAGGTGGGCAGGTATTTCTCAAAATAACCAGTTACTTGTATATCAACACATAAGAGCAGCCACCTTCTGCCATGCCAATGCATAATCATTGCCAAATTTTCTGCAGCTCATTTGGCTAAAAATGTCTTATTGTTCTACTGTTTCAGATAATCCACCAGAAATGGGAAAGGCTCTCATATTAAAAATATCTGATGTTATTATTTATGCTCTGGCATACAGCTAGATCTGTCTTAAATCAGGGGTGAGGAAACTTTTGTCCTCACGGCAGCTTTAAGTTTCTTACTGTATTCCAGCTCCTGGCCTGTCTACAGACTAATAAACTGGCTGGATAAATAGGCTGGGAAGCTGAGAGACTTCCAACTTAAAGTTATCTCAGAATGATATGAGCATGTCTTCCTTTCTCATTTCACTCTTCTTTTTCTGAACTGCTGCTCTCTTTTATTCATTCAATGAATAGTCATTGCGTGTCTATGGTGCCAGAAACTGCACCACGTGCTTGGGATGCAGAGGTAAAGAAGACAGTAACATAGCCGATTTATGGAGCTTATAGTCCCAAAGGGGAGTCAGAAATTAAACAAATAAATAAGGGAATATAAATTTAAAAATTATGATAAAAGTGCTGTCAAGGAAAAGAAAGAGGATAGAAAAGAGAGATCTTCAGGGCACACCTACTTGAGATACACTGGTCAGAGAAAACCTCTCTGAAGAAGTGATGTTAAAGCTAAAACCCAAAGTATTAATAGGAGCTATCTGAGCAAAGGGGTTAACGAAAAAGGGCAGAGAAAACAGGAGGTATAAAGGCTCTGAGGAATATTGATGAGTGCAAGGAACTCGGTGAAAGAATCAGTCTTTCCCTCATCTTTCCTCCTGCTGCCTGGAATGTGGCTAAGATAGCTGGAGTTCCAGCAGCTATGTTATATCATGAGGTGATCTTTAAATGAAAATCTCATGTTAAGAGAGTAGAAGAGAAAGAAGACACTTTAGTGTCTAGTAACAATAAAACCTTTATACTAGCCCTGGACTGCTGACCTAGATTTCTATTATATGAGTGCAGTGCAATTAATTACTTTTGTGTGTGGCTTTTGTAGACATGGTCTTGTAATTCCCACCCAGGTGACTGGATGGGACTGTGTGATAATTGTGGCCTACCAAGAGGATTGGTCAGTTTTGCCTTAAAAGAAAGCAAATTCCTACCACCACCAAGGAAGAACAGCCAGGATCATATCCTTTGGACCCAGGATTCCTACACGGAGAAGCTTCTGCAAGCAGGAGACACAGAGAGAGAGAGAGAGAGAGAGAGAGCGCAAGCTGGAACCCTGAAGACAGTGAGAAATGGTGGCAGGAGAGTCTTGGCAGCAGGAGACAGCGCAGTGGGCTTCCCAGCCCATGGAGAGAGAAAGCTGAGTGCCTTTGGGGAGACGCCTAGGCCGGGGAGAGGCATGCCTGCGAACATGGCTGGGAAGAGGCTGTCCTAATGGAAGAACTGTAACCTGAGTGTTCCTGAGCCTGAATCGTAACTATTACTTCCCTAATGAACCCCATAATCATGAGTGTGGTCTGTGAGTTCCTTGTGGCTGTTGCAATGAATTATCGAACCCAGCAGAGAAGTAGAGAATGCTGTGCCAGGGACAGCTCGTGTCAGAATTAGTAAAGATGGAGGAAGAAGGAGGCTTGTCTGGCCTCCACCTCATGGGAGTCAGCCTTGCGCTTTTCATCTTGGTTCTCCTTCCCCTTGTGGGGTTAGAGGTAGTCAAACACTGTCCCCAAGCCGTTTTTACAATGAGCAAGAAATATATGTTTATGTCGTGGAAATTACTGTGGTTTTTTTTTTTTTTAATGCATGAAGAGTGGTTTCTAAAATATGTAACCAGACCTAACCCTGATTCAGGTTGCATAGTTATTTCAGTTATGTATTGCTGACAATCATAATTTATTATTTCTCATGATTCTTTGGGTCAGGAATTTAGGCAGGATGCAGCTGGGCAGTTTTGGGCTCCACTTGATGCCAGCTGGAGTAACTCACATAGCTGCATTCATCTGAGAAGTTGGCTAGGGCTGGAATATCCAAGACAACTTTTAATCTTCAGGATCCATCTTCATGTGGCCTCTAATCATTCCGTAGCTTAGAATTCCTTCCAGCATTCAGTTGGATCTCAAGAGAAGGAAGAAGGAACTGCTAGGTCTTTTAAACCTGTTCCCAGAAGTCCCAGAAAATCACTCTGATAGCATTCTATTGGTCAAAACCAGTCACAAGCCCAGCACAGATTCAATGAGCATGAACATAAGATTCATGTCTCGATGGCAGGAGTAGCATGCATATATATGAATGGCATTACAACTGGTACATGTATCTGGAGACCATATGCAAAATTAGTTAAAATAAAAGAACAACATATTACCAGACATTTGAGCCCCTCTGCTGCAAAACTGCCCACTGAGACATAGGTGGGAAACTGAACAAACCTGTCATGAGGAGTCGATGTACCAGTAACTGCATTTTGGGACCCTTTAAAGAAGCTAGACAATAAATTTCAGAGAAAGATGCATGGACTGGAGATCTTACGGTTGATGATGATATAATTGCAAGATATGACAGAGAGGTTTCCTGCAGGGAAATCAAGGACAAATCACTACTACCACAACAGTGCGACCCCAGTGTTGCAGGTGACATCAATATTGAGCAAAAGGCAGCAGTGGAGGAGAGCATCAGCTAGAATAGAATAATTCCAGTCATAGGGATTGATTCAAACTATATGTGATAACTTCCTCCTCTCTCCCTCTTCAATCTCCTACCTCCATCCTTCTGGCCTTAGCACAGACTCCTGAAAAGACTTAAGGGTTTTTTTCCTTTCTTTGGAAGATAGGACAATTGATAAGGTGCACCTAGTGGTACAGACTGTTAGAGTGCCCTCCATATGATCCACACACAAGTTTGTGATGTCCAAGAGACATTTCAGTTACATTAAGATATAACATTTGAATATTCTTCTTTCATGCTTTAAATTTAATATTTTTAATATATTTTTCCGAGGTTCCGGCAAAATGGCGCTCTAGGCAGAAGCACCACGCCGTCCCTCCACAGCAAAGATCCGAAAAACTAAGCCGAACAGAGAATACAACAATCCTGAAACCCTAAAACATCAAATGAAGAGATAAAGAACTCAGCCAAGCACCAAATGGAGTGAGAAAACTGACAGAGAATGGAGAGCGAGGAGAGATTCATGCAGAGGTCCCCTACCAGCTAGCGCAGCGCGGATCTGCCATGTTGGACTCCTATCGGAGGTCACCAAATGGGGTACGAGAAAGCAGCCTCACGGAGCTTCCAGCGGGAGACAAAACAACTGGTAATTTGCGATATACGCTTTCCCACCCCCCACCATTCTTCACCCCAACTCGGCCTCCTCTGCTTCCTGCGGCCACGATCTCTTGACCGGGAAACACCAGCTGCTTGGATTCCACACACCCGAATGGGCCGTCTCTCTGAGTGCCATTTGCTGGCTGCTTGTGTTGTTTTCTTCCGCTTCGTTTGATTTCTTCCTTACCTCTCACCACCTCTCCCTCCTTTCGCTCAAGTACCTGCTTCCATGCGCCATCTTTGCTACATCCTAAGGGGCTGCAGAGCTCTGGTACTTTGTGATATATGCTTTCCCACTCCCTACCCTTCTTCACCCACACTTGGCCCCCTCTGCTTCCCGCTGACACAGTCTGTTGTCCGAGAAACACCAGCCCGCACTAGCTGGCTCTCTGAGTGCCATTTGTTGGCTGCTAGTGTTGCTTTTTTTTCTGCTTCTTTTGATTTCTTCCTTACCTTTCGCCACCTCCCCCTCCTTTCACTCAAATACCTGGCTCCGTGCGCCATCTTTACTTCCTTCTGGGGGACTGTGGAGCTCCGATTGAGTGTGGAGCTGCTTCCCAGTCTGGGCTGCCGTGCTGGTGGGATCCCGGGGATTTTGTTCATTTGTTTGTTTTGGTTTGTTTTCTTTTCCTTTTCTTGAGTTGGGAGCCCTTTCTGGCTGGGCGCTGCTGCGTGGAGGGGGGACATCCCCCTCGGCTTGCACAGATGTGTGGAGGGATCCCTGAGGCCATTTATTTTTTCATTGGTTTTTTTTCTTTCTGTTTTTTTGGGGGGCATTTCTTGTTTTTGTTTTTTTAATTTGTTTTGTTTTGTTTTCCCTCTTTTTCCCTTTTTGTCTTTCTTCATTGTTCAGTTTCTCATCTCTCTATAACCTCCTTCTCTTTCTGTTCCCTGAATAACTGGCATTGTATACCTCTATGCCTTCTAGCCAGGCTGTACTGCAACACCTGAGAACAACTTCCCCTGACCTCATAGCCGCACCAGTGGGATCACTGGGAATTTTGCAGTTCTTTAACCTTTCCGATCTTTATTTATTCATTCTTTTCTTTTCTTCCTCTTCCCCTTTCTGTTTTTCTCCATTTCATAGTCTCTCCTCTCTCCACTCCAATTGCAAACTCCCCTAGCGGTCTTTGTTGTTTGTTTGTATGTTTTTGGCTCCTGTTCCTCTCTCCTCTCTCCCATATCCATCTTAGCTCCACACATAACAATCTCCCCGCTGCATCCTGCCTACCTGCACTGTGCACTTGACATCACACCACCAAGCAGCACAGGCTCGGCCTACTAGAACCTGCCCTGCACTGATTACTGACCCGCTCTGGTGGCTGTAGAAAGTTCCACAAACAACCCATCCCAGTAACTCCTCTTCAGTGAGACCTGCCCTGCCATATCATATCTGAGTGACTAACCCTGCCAATTGGAGAAAGAGGTGAAAAGTATTGTGCCCACAGATGAGCAAACAGCAAAGAACACACAGTCTGCCTGCTCAGACGTCACCAATTTCTTTTTTAAAAAAGGTATGAAACAAACAACACAGGATCAGTGGAACTAAAGACAAACACTTGGATACAACTCTGTTTGAGGAAAACTCAGAAAAAAGAACAAAGAAAAATGAAGAGACTCTGAGAGTTATGTGGGACACAATCAAAAGCAAAAATTTACGAGTGATTGGAATTCCAGAACGGGGGAGAAAACAGAAAACACAGAGAGGATCATTGAAGAACTGATGAC
>NW_004444048.1:834654-883501 GCF_000243295.1 Trichechus manatus latirostris | reverse complement strand
GACAAGGGCCAGAAGGCAGAAGGGGACAAGGAAGCTGGTGATAGGGAACACAAGGCTGAGTAAGGATATTGTTGAAGTGTTGTGAGATTGTTAACCATTGTCATAGGGCAACATTTGTAGTAACTTTTAAATGAGAAACTATTTTGTTCTGTAAGAGTTCATCTTAAGTGAGAATAACAGCACAATTGGAAGAGCGTAGTCAATGTCACTGAACTGTGCATGTAGAAATTTTTAAAATGTGTATCTTTGGCCATGTGTATTTTCACCAAAAAAAAGTTGAAAAGTTAGAGGGTTGTCATGTTGTGGGGTTGTTAACCAATGTCATAAAACAATATGTGTACTACTGTTTTATGAGAAACTGTTTGTTCTGTAAGCTTTCACCTGAAGAACAATAAAAAAAAAAAAGGCAAAATATATATATATATTTTTTTTTCCTATGTATACATACACATAGGAAAAAGTCTGGAAGGGTATATACAAAATTTTAAGAGGTATTTTCTCTAAATGCTGAAATTTCCAGGTGAATTTATCTTCTCTTTGCTTATCTGTATTTTTTCTACAGTGAACATGTATTATTTGTGTAATTTTAAAGTGCATTTTCACTAAAGATATATGATGAACTACTTCATGTCTCCCTGAAGAAAAAATGAAGTTACTTCTTATAAATGGCTTTTAATTGATAACTATTACAGCAAATTGGCAGTCATCATTGGTAGGAAGGGCCCCAATCTTGCCTCAGATCTGCTCAATGTAATAGTAACATTCCTACATGAAGATTCACAATCCCATGATATACACCTTAGGTGTTTCAGTTGCAAAGATTAAAGAAATTTCAAAGAACAACCAGAAAGTTGAATTATTGAAATGCTAATGAAGACATGCCCTCAGAGAAAATTGCAGGGAGTCTTCACAGTTTTTAAGGCAGCATCTGAAAGACCTTTGCAAACTAAACATGGTGTTCAATTTAGGTTTTTCAAAAGGGCTGCTGGAATTTAAACTGGTGCTGCCAGAGAGTATTTTAAAAGCATAAGTTAGATTACTAACCAGTATAATTCCATTTGGCTTCTATATAATCCATATGCCCACAATAAGAATTTTTATTCAATTTCAAAACAAATTAATTTACTCAATCAATTTATAGATGTAGGATGTTGAATGGGATAGGTGGACCTGGACAAGAAGAATAATATACTGTTAGGAATTGTTGCAACATATTTACATAACAAATGGCATTTTTACATTTAAAATGATAGTACTTGTATAAGATGGCACCTCCCAAGGAAGTAAAGGTTTTATATGTTTATTATTCATCTCTTAAATGTCCCAGTGGCAAAGTGAATATATAATTTCCTCTTTGAAACAAAACAAAACATAGAGAACAACCAGATATAAATAGCCTAAATGACTATAAAGTTACCTTTAGAAATATTTTCAATATGATGATGATAATGATGTGTGTGTGTTAGTACATGTAGATGGATGAATGGATATATATACTATATACAATATATAAAAACACATAGGCTTATAAGAAACACATTTATCAGGCCAGAAAATACCACTTGTATTCCTATAATCTTAATTAAAATTGATCCTTATAGACTAAAAAATGTGCATATTTTTTATGTTCACTTATTCACTTGACTTCTAAAATTTTTCAGAGCTATAATCTAACAATCAGAAAAATTCAACCCCTTTGTCACTCCCGGCATACCAAAGAGGGATCAAATACTATAACTCTCCTTACTGATAGTTTTTCATTTATGATTAAGTGATTAAAAATAAATAAATCATAAATCCTGATTAGGAATGTGAGCATGACAGTCTAATTCACATATGGCATGCTTGGGTATTCATATGTTGTCACACACATATCTATACTGTAAGGTATAATAAATTATTTAATGGCAAATTCTTGAAACATTAAAAAAGGAAAAAATAAAAAATACGATAAAATGAGCATCCCATTAGCCACTCGGGGAAAAACCAATAAATTTCACTAGTGTAAATGCATTAGTGAGCGGAAACGGACTGGTATTGGCCGTTTTGAATTGGACAGTCATATGGTCTACTATGCCGGGAATGACAAATTGAAGAGGAAGGGTGTCGCATTCTTTGTCAAAAAGAACATTACAAGATATATCCTGAAGTACAATGCTGTCAGTGATAGGATAATATCCAAACACTTACAAGGAAGACAAGCTAATAGGATTATTATTCAAATTTATGCACCAACCACTAATGACTAATGCCACAGATGAAGACATTGAAGATTTTTACCAAACTCCAGTCTGAAATTGATTAAACACGCAATAAAGATGCATTGATAATTGCTGGTGACTGGAATGTGAAAGTTGGAAAAAAGGAAGAAGGATCAGTAGTTGGAAAATATTGCCTAGGTGATAGAAACTCGGAAGGAGATCACATGATAGAATTTTGCCTATTCATTGGAAATAACTTTTTTCCAACAACATAAAGGGTGACTACACACATGGACCCCACCAGATGAAATATACAGGAATCTAATCGACTGCATTTGTGGAAAGAGACAACGGAAAAGCCCAATATCATCAATCACAACACGGTGAGGGCTCAACTTCAGAACAGACCATCAACTGCTCATCTGTAAATTCAAGTTGAAGCTGAAGGCAAGTACAGCAAGACCATGACAGCCAAAGCATAACTGTTAGTATATCCCACCTGAATTTAGAGACCATATCAGGAATAGATTTGACACATTGAACACTAATGACTGAAGGCCAGACAAGTTGTGGGATGACATCTAAGGCATTACACATGAAGAAAGCAAAAGGTCATTAAAAAGACAAAAAGGAAAGAAAAGACTAAAATGGATGTCCAAGAGACCTGAAACTTGCTAAAGGTAGAGTAGCTAAAGGGAAAGGAAGAAATGAAGTAAAAGAGTTGAACAGAAGATCTCAAAGGGGAGTTCGAGAAGACAAAGTAAAATATTACAATGAAATATTAAAGACCTGGAGTTAGAAAACCAGAAAGGAAGACCACTCTCAGCATTTCTCAAGCTGAAAGAACTAAAGTAAAACTTCAAGCCTCGAATTGCAATAGTGAAGGATTCTACCGGCAAAACATTAAACGACGCAGGAAGCATCAAAAGAAGATGGAAGGAATACATAGTCACTATACCAAAAAGAATTGTTTGACATTCAGCCATTTCAGGAAGTAGCACATGATCAAGAATCAATGGTATTGAAGGAAGAAGTCCAAGCTGCACTGAAAGCACTGGCAAAAAACAAGGCTCCAGGAATTGATGGAATATCAATCAAGATGTTTCAACAAATGAAAGCAACACTGCAAGTGTTCGCTCTTCTGCGCCAAGAAATTTGGAAGAGGGCTACCTGGCCAACCAACTGGAAGATATTCCATATTTGTGCTCATTTCAAAGAACGGCGATCCAACAGAATATAGAAATTATCTAACAATACCATTAATATCACAACCAAGTAAAACTTTGCTAAAGATCATTCAAAAACGACTGCAGTAGTACAACGACAGGGAACCTCCAGAAACTCAAGCTGGATTCTGAAGAGGATGCTGAAAAAGGGATATGATTGCTGATATCAGATGGATCTTGGCAGAAGGCAGAGGATACTAAAAATATGTGTACCAGTGTTTTATTGACTATACAAAGACATTTGACTGTGTGGTTCATAACAAATTATGGATAACGTTACAAAGAATGGGAATTCCATAACCCTTATTTGTGCTCGTGTGGAACCTGTACATAGACCAAGAAGTAATCGTTCAAACAGAACAAGGGAAAACTCTGTGGTTTAAAATCAGTAAAGGTGTGTATCAAGGTTGTATTTTTTCACCATAGTTATTCAATCTGTATGCTGAGCACATAATCTGAGAAGCTGGCCTATATGGAGAAGAACACAGCATCAGGATTGGAGGAAGACTAATAAACAACCTGCAGTATGCAGATGACACAATCTTTCTTGCTGAAAGCGAAGAGGACTTGGAGCACTTATTGATGAAGATCAAAGACTAAAGCCTTCAGTATGGATTACACCTCAACTGAAAGAAAACAAAAATCCTCACAACTGGACCAACAAGCAACATCATGATAAATGGAGAAAATACTGAAGTTGCCATTTTACTTAGATCCACAATCAATGCCCATAAAAGCAGCAGTCAAAAAATCAAATGATACATTGCATTGTGCAAATCTGCTGCAAAAGACCTCTTCGAAGTATTAAAAAGCAAAGATGTCACTTTGAGGACTAAGGTGCACCTGACTCAAGGCATGATATTTTCAATTGCCTCATATGCATATGAAAGATGGACAATGAATAAGGAAGTGAATAAGGAAGACCGAAGAAGAATTATTGCCTTTGAATTACAGTGTTGGCAAAGAATATTGTATATACCGTGGACTGCCAGAATAACAAACAAATCTGTCCTGGAAGGAGTACAGCCAGAATGCTCCTTAGAAGGGAGGATGGAGAGACTTTGTGTCACATACTGCAACCATTGGCTCAAACAGTAACAATTGTGAGGATGGCACAGAACTGGACAGTGTTTCATTCTGTTGTACATAAGGTCACTATGACTTGGAACCAACTTGATGGCATCTAATAACAACAGTGTATAGGTAATGCAAAGGTCTTCATACAGATTTCTGTGCTTTTGGCTATTTTAATGACCACACAACATAAAATTGTTTGTGTACCAGTCTATCACTTACTTGGTGCTGCACCAACATTTCCTGAAACATTTTAACCAAAGTGCATCACAAATTTAGAATTTAAATGGCACTGTTCTTAACGATATTCTTTACCCAATACAAACTCTGGTCTTGTCAAATGAGCATTTTCCACAATTTTATTCTTACTTCTAATATGCTTAGATTGTTTCAACAAATAAGCAGCTATTTGAGAGAAAACCGATGACATAATAAGTGCAAAATCTTTGTTGTTAAGATACCTTGATCTAAATTTATAGATCTATTATGCGTATACATTTAGGAAGGCCCTCGATGAAACGGATTGACACAGTGGCTTCAAAAATGGGCTCAAACATAACAATGATTGTGGGGATGGTGAAGGACCAGGCAGTGTTCACTCTCTTGTACACAGGGTCACTATAAGTTGGAACCGACTTTACAGCACCTAACAACAACAGCAATATATATTTTCAGGGCAGCCCAAGTTTAATGACAGAGTGACCATGGACATAATAGCAACCAGGCTCCAACAGCTTGGTATTTTAACATTTAAGGCATTAAATTTTAGAGAAGAAAAAAAGACAAATGTTATTTCAGCACACAGAGAATGTGAAGAAATAAGATTCCAAATACTAATCAAAGATTAACGCAAATCCATCATATTAACAGTTTCCCCAGCTACCCATTCATGATTCATTCATTCATTAAGCATGAAATACACTGAGCTATGAGCTAGACAGGGACTCTGGTAAGCCAACCTTCTGCTCTATAGCTGCTCACAGCAGGCAACAATGTAGTAGGTATTGTGGTATATACAGTGGTGTACTGATAGCCAGAGGAGAGAACAACCTATATTTTCCTGGAGGAGTTGGGGATGGACTCACAGTGGTGATATATGAGGTGGAACTTACAAGATAGTAGAAGTTCACCAAAGAAAGATGCAAGAAGGGTATTTTAGGAGGAGAGAACAGCATAAGTATGGAAGCTTAGAAAGAGAATGGAATGTAGAGAACAAATTACCAGAGGTGTCTTAGGCTGGGTTCTCTAGAGAAGCAAAACCAGTGAAGCACCTATATATGTGTGTGTGTGTGTGTATATATATATGTGTGTATATATATATATAGAGAGAGAGAGAGACATTTATATCAAAGAAATGGCTCACATGGTTGCAGAGGCTGGGAAGTTCCAATTCTGTGGGTCAGGCTGGAGGCTTCTCCTGACTCATACAGCTACATGGTTGGTGAACCCAAGATCAGCAGGTCAGCTACTAGCTTAAGTCCCAAGAACCAGAGGTTAGATGAACAGGAGCCAGCTGCAAGATCCAGAGTGAGCAAAAACCCCGCGAGCCTAGCTAAAAAGTCCAACTTTGGATACCGGCCACATCCCTGAGGAAACTCCCTTTCAACTGATTGGCTACTCACAGCAAATCCCATCATGGAGGTGATCACATTATATCAGATCTCATCATGGAGGTGATTAGATCATTATATGACTGCCAAACTACATCATAACTGCCAAACCACTGAGAATCATGGCCCAGCCAAGTTGACACGGAACCTTAACTATCACAAGAAGGTACCCAGGAAAAAATAGAAAGGCCATGGAATTGGAAAGGAACTGCTTAAATTTTTTTTTAAAGCAGTTGGTATGAATAATTTAAAAGATGATAGCAAATGCAGTTTAGTGCTTTATTGTGACCCCATCCAACCAAAAAAACCCAAACCGGTTACTTTTGAGTCAATTCCAACTCATAGCAACACTATAGGACAGAGAACTGCCCCATAGGGTTTCCAAGGCTGTAAATCTTTACTGAAGCATATTGCCACATCTTTCTCTCGTGGAGCAGCTGGTGAGTTCAAATCACTGACCTTTGGTTAGTAGCCAAATGAATACTTAAGCACTGTGCCACCAGGGCTCCTTTATTGTGAAAGCTGTTGCATACCACAGAGCTTCTCACTCCTTGTGTGGTAGGTAAATAGGTTACAGCTGTGCTGTTGAGTCCTCTCAGCCCTCCTTGGGTCAGCCAGTAGGGTCTAGGTGGTCAGAGATCCCAGGTCCATTACCTCTGGCCTTGAGCAGCCTCTTGTGTTTTCCCAAGTGTCTTCTACAAATATTATCATCTTCTATACCTGCCATGAGGTGGAAATGGTTCACTGGCATACCAAGGTAAAGAATACACATGCTAGGAAACAGGGAACCTCTGATAAATGCTAAGTAGGAACGCAGTAGCAGGGTAAAAGGGGGCAGGGGGTGATTAGAGATAGGAAGCTGACCTCAGAAGCTACTGCAATAACCCAGAGAAGAGAGGGTGAAGACCTCAGCTATTTCTCAGTTGTGTCACTCCTGAGTTCTCCTTATGTCATTCTGTTGAACAGAATTCACGTGTGGCAAGGAGTTACCTTAGAGTCACAGAACCATTTTTTGTATAGAAGTCTCTGGTTGGGAGAAAAAAAAAAGTGAACATTTAGGATAACAATCAGGCTCTGGTTCACAAATTACTACTTCGAGTCCAGCGGGTGAAGCCAAGGCTGTTCCCAACCTTCGTGATTAGAACATGTTTCAGAAAGTCTGTCTCCTAAGGAATAGGAGTCCCACCAGCATATGGCTCAACCTGCAATCCCAGCTGATTTGTCCACAGAGGTAACACTTTTGACAGAGACTAGAATATAAACTTAATGAGAGTAGGAACTGGGTCTGTCGGGTTCACTGGCCCCTATTGCCTAGATCAGTGCCTGTCACTTTGAGGCATTTAATAGGTATTTGTTGAATGAGGGAATGAAACTATAGTGTTGATGTGTAAATATTCTTGGGTTCAATTCCTGGGGAATCTGCTCATGTTTTTCTACACAAGGGATTATAAATTCAAAAGACAGGCAACATGGAAGAAAAGCAGCAATTTTTTTTTTTTTTTTTTTTTTTAGATACATATAAACAAAGAGGAGAGGGGACGGGAGGGGGAAAGAGGGGAGGGGAGGAGAGAGGAGAGATTGGCTTAATTTCTCGTTGTTAGTTGCCGTTGCCATCCAGTCATCCCTGACTCAAAGTGACATTATGTATAACACAATGAAACGTCACTCTGTCCTGTGCCATCTTCATGATTTTTGATATATTTGAGTCTATAGTTACGGCTATTGTGTAGCGCCTTCCAACATAGGGAGCCCATCTTCCAGCACTATATAAAATACCATTCTGCTGTGATCCATAGGGTTTTCCTTAATTTTCAGAAGTAGATCACCAGATCTTCCTTCCTACTCTTTCTTAGTCTGGAAGTTCTGCTGAAACTTGTCCACCATGGGTGACCCTGCTGGTATCTGAAATACCAGTGGCATAACTTAATTTACTTGGGCTAAAACACCTAAGGGATGAGATAAGCAACATAACTTAATCCCACTTCAAAGCCTTCTCAGCACTGATGGCAGTAACTGCATCTGAAGATGTGGCTGGGAATGAAAACAGCAGCTACAGAGTCACTAAGTGGCAAGCAGAAATTATGAAACCTAGGAGGATAGCACCAGCAGGGCCGTTGACAGCAGCCAAGCCACACAACAAATTTTGAGGGTATATTGTGAGCCATTGGCATCCCCGTGTTAGGAGAAGACTTAGGGTTGGGGAAGGTGAAGGTCAGAATCCAGGAATAACAATGCAATAATAGGTGAGGACTCAGAGAAAATTGTTATTATCCTTCATACTCATGGGTATTTGCTGAGACTGCTGGCATGGTTCAGGGAAACAAGGGTTACAATGCATTCACAGTGATCTGAATCTGCTGTACTCCAGCTGTACCAACACAGAGCCAGTGAAATGGACCATAGTATGGAAAATATAGTGTGTGATTTACTTCTGTCAACTTGTAAACCTGAGACAGATTTCTGCAGCTGCATTGGACAAGCAGAGATCCATTGAGCTCATTAAGATGTCAATGACCAATCATGCAGACCATGTTTTTCTAGGTCCACAATTCTGAAGCTCAGAACCTTTGGAAATCCAATTATTTCTTATTTTTTAGAAATTTGGTGATTGAACAGATGTAAGGTTACTTTCAATTTTGATCTCACTTACTGTGAATATCCATATATTTCACTGCTGAAATTTAATGACGGGGAGCTGCCCCAGATTCTGCTGTAGAGGGTAAGCAATGTAGGGAACATGTGCTAAATTAAACATTTTGAACTCTGACGCCCATCTGGCCTCAGAGGCTTCAGATAAGGAATTATACACCTGTATTCTACTTTTTCCCCAATGAGGAAAGTCTTATTTTTGACTTAGAAATATTTTGTAGTAATTATTCTTTTTATTGACCCTTTCCAACAATAGAATTGTGTTTTATTTTTAAACTAGCTTGCAGTTGCATATTTGTGTGCCATTCCAAAAATGAAAATAACAGTAGTAATAATAGTTAACACCAAGTACTTACTATGTGTTAGACCCTGTGCTAAAAGCTGGAAACTTGTTTTCTCTTACTGACACGTAGCTGGGTCTAGGACCTGATACCTTGCTACAAACTGCAGTGACACATGCCTACATTCTTCTTGGTCCCTCAGTGACCACTGTCACTGAATCTGCTTTAGTCCTCTGCTTTAGTGTTGACCTGGCAGCACAGTGGTTAAGAGCAATGGCTGCTAACCAAAAGGTCAGCAGTTTGAATCTACCAGCTGCTCGTTGGAAACCACACAGGTCAGTTCTACTCTGTCCTATAGGGTCGCTATGAGTCAGAACTGACTCGATGGCAATGGGTCTGGGTTTGGTTTAGTGTTGCAGGATAACTCCAACAGCTCCTACAGAGCAAACCTGACTCCATGGGGTTCCTAAGCCTCTCAAAATACCTTGACTGTTCCCTTTATAACATTCACCACATTTGTAATTGCATATTTGTTTCTCCCATTCTCCCACTGTATTAAAACCCTCCTCCCACCATATTAAAACCCTCATGAGAAGAGGACCATGTCTATTTTCATCAGCATGGTATCTGGTGCATAATAATGTGTTTCAGTTAATTATTGCTACATAATAACGTCACTCTCAAATTGAGTTGCTTACAACAAAAGCTATATATTATTTTCACGATTCTGTGCTTTGCTGGGCAGCTCTTCTGCTGGTTTCACTTGGGCTCACTTGTTTAGCTTTTTTCAGCCTGAAGGTCGTGTATGCTAGAAGGTCCAAGATGGTCTCACTTATGTGTCTGTAGGTCAGTGCTGGATGCTGGCTAGACTGGCTTCCTTGCCTGGCAGTCTCAGAGTTTCAAGAGAGTAACAATGGAAGTTTCAAGGTCTCTTGAGGCCTTGGCTTCAGAGTGTACAACATGCCATCCACCACATTCTATTGGTCAAAGTCATAGGTGGTCTAGATTCAAAGGGGCAGAAAAACAGACTCTGTCTCTGGACAGAAGGAGCAACAAAGGGGCATGGGATGGTGGAAATTATGGCTATTATACAATTTAACACAATCTTCCCTCTGTCCGCAAATTACTCACAACCTTTCCACATGTAAAATATGCTCACTCCTATCCCAGGACCTTCAAAAGTCTCATCCTAGGTATTGCAAAAAAAAAAAACAAAAAAAAACAAACCTAGGTTGATTCAGGCTCATAGCAACCTTCTAGGACAGAGTGGAACTGCCCCACAGGGTTTCCAAGGCTGTATTTTTACACACGCAGACTGCCACATCTTTCTCCTGCAGAGTTGCTGATGGGTTAGAACTGCCAAACTTTAGGTTAGCAGCTGAGCACTTAACCAATGTGCCACCAGGGCTCCTTCAGGTGGTGCATGAGTCTTAAAATCCTGTGCTTGTGCTCTGCATCTGGTCTACATATAGATGAGTTTTCTTCATGGAGCTCCTCAGATTTCTTGATCCAAAAACTTTGAATTAAAAAGTTAAGGCATCTACTCACTCCCACCCAAACACCCAGATAAACAATGAGACAAAGAAAAGAAAATCACACTAAATACTCCTGTTCAAAAAGAGAAAGAACTGAAAGCCCACAACAGTTATTGGCCTGTAGCAATTCTGAAATCCAACCAGACACACATGGAAGGAATGTTGGCTGATTAGGGCCTAATGCTTCTCCCTTGGAGAAGTTTTCTAATTCCTTGGAGTAATTTTCTAATAGTATTTTGTTCCTTGGCTGCTGGGTCCACACTCTGGACTGATGGCTTACATGTCTGAGAGGTTCTTCCTTTTTTATAAGAAATTACCTGTGATTGTATCTGTGTAGTTCTCTCAGCCTGCTTTTTGCTTGTAGGAAGTTGATGGCCGAGAGGGTTCTTGAATTGCCTCTTTCCTTTTCAAATAGTAATTACAAAAAAAAAAAAAAAAAAAGAAGCAAATACAGCTCCTTTAAAATTCTTTATGAAATTTCTATGGATAGAAGTCTATTCTATGAGACAAAAGACAGCTTCACTATTTTTTTCAAGACAGGCTTCTCTCTAATTTGGGTGACTTGTCAAATTTGTGTGATGTGTCTGGATTTATAGGTCTTTTGTCTAGGTGAGAGGTCCACTAGGCACCACCTTAAATTATCCTGAGGTCTTATGAAAGGGTCTTATGCCACCCCATTTATTTGATTTTGACCCTGAGACCACATTTTATTTAAAGTAGCCTGGAATTAATTTTTTCCTGTGATTTTAATTTTCTTTTATAATTTTTTTCCAGTCTAGCACATCCTGGGCATTCCCTATTTTTATAAATTTTATTTGCAAGACTGAAGAGTGATTTCTTTAGTTAATCCCAGCTATAAAAAGCCAATTCACATTTGTAACATTCTGCCTGGAAATCTGCTTAGCCAGATCTACCAATTCATTAGGAAAAATTTCTATCTTCCAAGTTGTCACAGGCAACATTTTGCCAATTGTTTAGCCACTATATAACAAGGGTGGCCCTTTCTCCAGTCTCCAGTAGCAATTTCCTTATTGATTTTGCAGCACCTACTAATCGTCTTCTCACTGCCTCTCCAGCCTATAATCACCGCCCCTCCCCCTCATTACCAAGGCCAACGCCTCATGGTTAAATTTTTGTTCTGACAATGGGGTCTTAAATATCCCAACCCAGCTGGTCTGTATGTCACACCTTATCTCAATCTGATAAACAGACCTGGTTTTGAGTCTTGACTGGACCATTTCCTTATTATGTGATCTTTAACGGGTTATTTAAATTATTTAAAATATCTATCTCATCAGATTTTTAGGATTAAATGGTATTATAAACTTCCTGGCATGTAGCAGTAGATTAATAAATTGTCAGTTTTCTTCTTTTTTCTGTTTAACCAGATAATAAAGGATATTGAACACAAGATTAGAACTATGGATTTATGGGCAACGATCAGCCATTGATAGTTTGTAAATTAAGCAGTTACAAAAATAAAAGGCATTGGGGGATTAAATTGTCAACTATGTATGACTTCTACATATATTCTTCTAAACTAGTCTACATTATGCATATAATTTCCAAGTTCGTGAAGAAGTATATTATTATAATCCCTAGACCAAAACAGTTATCCCATTAGACTCTAAAGATGCGTTTAGAACACTAGAAAATTCAGGAACCAAATAAAAATTAGAAAAATTGATATTTGATATATGATCATTTCCAAAAACAAACAAACAAACAAAAAAATACACTGAAGGAATCATTAAGGGAAAATCCAAAACTTTGTTGGACTTCCTATACATGTATTTAAAATTTTGTGTTGTCTTTATTTTAAAATACATGGTGTAGAAGGTGCTAGCTATAATCATCTCAGTGCTTTATCCCTCTGATCCAGCCTTTCCCTTATGTATCATATAGAACATGAGGCTCAGAGTAGTGGTCCCAGAAGTGGAGATTAAGTATGAAACATTTCATAATATGAATAAATGATAAGTCTTGGCTGCTGGTGGATTGTAAAGATTGATAGTAAGGGATAAGTCAAAGATTTCACTACAACCATCATTCAACAAATATTTCACATCACCCAAATCACTTAGGCTAGATCAAATAAATTAAATAGCTTGACCTATCTTTATATTACATATTTAGTTTGCTCCTCTCTGAATGCCTCACATTTTCAGCACTAAGTCTATTTTAAACATTATATCTTAATTTATCATCGGATCTTTGAAGAAAATCCAAATAATACAAAAAATTATTCCCATGAGTGATCTAATTGTCCCAGTCTGACACATTTCTGCTCCTTACTCCTAACCTCCATCATACTCCCTCCTCAAGCCTTCTAGAGGCCAGGAAAGACTGAGGAACTTCAGACAGGGATTGAGTTCCCTAAGATCGGGATTTGGAAGGACCTGGAGGATGGAGATGACTGTAGCAGGATCAGCGAATAATGAAGTCAAAGATCTGGTGAAAAGTCAAAGTCTGGGGCAAACACAAAAACACTGGGTCCTGAAGACTGCAGGTAGGGATAATACTGGGGTCATAGAGTTGAGAGTTAGGAGGCAGGTGGAAGCATTATCAAAGCAAAAGCAGCACTAAGAAAACAGTTCAACCCAGGTCATTTTAGGTCAATATGTGTAACTTCCTTTTATAGCAGAGGGGTGGAGCATGATGGGTCAGAACTCTACAAACTCCAGAGTGAACCCAGAAGGAAATTCAGTGGATACATTTCTCTCTCATTACCATGCTTGATGTTGTCTGGCTCTAAGCTTCGGGGGTTTATTTTCTGTGTCATCCTTTAAGATGTCTTTACATTAGTAAGACTCAGGGCCAGCCCTGAGCTCACAGCAAAATAAGAGGGCCTTTAAATTATCTATTTGACAGTTTAGACATATGTCCATAAAGGCAGTGGGAAGAAGCAGCTAGACCCTTAGAGAGCCCGTGACTCAAGTGAATTTAATTATGTTGCAGAAGTAAGTTTCAAGTTTTAAGACTTGTGATGAAGCATTCAAAATCTACAAAATGAAAAATAATAAACTATGACCCAGGTACATCTAGCATTCTGTAAGATACTCATTTTTATTTTCTATAAGGTAGTTTACTCATGTGAAATAAGTCAGTTAGTTCCCCAGTTTGGGCTGAATATGTGCTGTCAAATAGTGACCTCACCTAAGGGTAATATGATCAAGGTGTTTTTCCTTTACACATTTCTGAGACCAGAAAACCTTTCTACAGTGTTTTTAATGTCCCAGAACTCCTATACCTGTGGGACTCAAAGGTAATGGAGCAGATACAAATGAAACACGTCCTCCATGACCACACTTTTCTTTCAAAAACCCCTGGAGATTCAAAATGCAGTTTGAAAACCAGTGGACTAAAGACAATGAATTAAAACATTTCTTTTTTTCTCTTGAGACATGGGTTTAACATCAGTGTAGGAATCCAAGAGAAACAGTGTCAACTGGTTTTTAGATGTTACTGCAAGGTTTCTATTTTTCCAAAAGGCAGATGAGTTTATTGGAAAGGGATGAAGTCACAGCGTCTCAAATCTGTGAAGGTACTAACACCTCTGGGGCCTTTCTCTGGTAAACTGTACGCTATTGAAATTATTCAGTGAGCTGAAGCCACATAATATACATGCGCACATTTATCCCAGGAATGACAAACTTTCGTGTTGTCTATTTTTTTTAAAAACTGATCATAGTTCCATTCTTCTTCAGAGAGTTTATCTACAAATGTATCTTTTGAGATGTAGGTGGTATTCTGAAGCATACAAAAATAATTTCAAGTAGCACCGACAAATTTCTTCTCTGGCATGAAGCTCGGCCTTGTATTCCAGCAGTAATTCAGCAGTAAGAATCCAGTATAAGAGTTATTAAGCGGGCCACAAAAACCTCCTTTCAGTAATTGCTACCTCTTCTTCCTCTATGCCTTGTATAGAAGAGCATGAGAAAGCCTTAGGCTTTGTGATTTGAGGCAATCAACGTGCATATTACCTATTTAACTCTGAATTCAAAACAGTCTTATACATTGTTTTCCAAGGGCTTCATTTCTAGATATATTAGCACTTTTTAATTGATTTTATGAAACTCAACAAAAGCTATTATGTTTGTTAAAAAAAAGAAAAAAAATCCTCTAGTGAACATGTAATAGTGAGTTCTAGAAAGCCAGATAATTTCTTTGCTTAATAATAGTTTTCTTTCCTCTTGGCTGCAGATTCTCATAACTAGCACCATGCCAAACATTCGAAGATTGGATTATGGCCTGTCGTACTTGATTATTTTTGTCAGCATGCTGACCCGGGGTGCCCTTTTCTTGTGTTGTTCCTTCTGTTTCCATTTTTCATGTCATCCAGCTTTTCATCTTGTCAATCAGCTTTTGACTTCCTGATTAAAGTGTCTGTCACAGGAGCAGCCTGGTCTCCAGTCAGTTGTTTAATTTGTTCCTCATGGCATCCAATTGAGTTATTCATCTGGCCCAGCTGTTCCCAAGTGCTTCCAGCATCACTTTTTCATGTGTTTGGGTTTAACCTCTATATCTATGTACAACAGTGTGAATTGTTCCATTCATACTGTTGACTGTGGATTGCTTTGCCTTCCTAATGCCTTGACGCTACTAGGCTGGCTGCTACGATGTGGCCAAACAAACTAAGAAAAGCAATATTTCAATCTGATGTTATGGTAACAAGTACAACTAAACAGACTAGTTTTCAAGAATTATAGCAGGCCCCCTTTTTAACAATTAGGGCGATGTAATGGAAACTGTGGACTGTTCAGATTCAGATCCACCCAAAAATAATGTTGATGGTGCTTGGCAGAGGAAAGGAAACATTAGTCTGCCAACATTGTGGATATTGCCGTGAATGCTCCAGGACCTATTTGTTGCATTAGGTGACATGAGATACTCTCTTGGACTGGATCGATGCAGATATCCAACTGGAAAAATGAAATTAAGTAAATCTGCTGAGTTTGCAATGCGAAAACTTGTCTTCTAGTGGTAAGATGATTTATACTACGCAACATTCAAGAAGCCACATAATGCAACAGGAAACTGGAAGAAAAGAAATCTAGAGTACATTTCCCCACTCTCCCTTTTAGCCATTCAAACCTAATCAATTCAAAATTTCAGTGGATTGTTTATGAGCGAGCCATTCCTTCCTGCTGTTCCTATCATGTTTCTCCTGCACCCCATACAAACTTAAAATGGTAATTCCATCAGAGCAGTCATGAAAATAACAAGAGACCGTGTGCCTAGGACTTAAAAGAATACAGAATGAGTCTAATGAGAATCAGGCAACAAGCTTAACACAGCTCCACAAACTGCCTCTCATTTTGGTTTGATTTCATGGAAGTATTTGCAAGGAATTTCATTACCCCTTTACAAATATGCATTTATTTCCCTAAGTTAATAATATGGGGATAGTGAAAAGATGTGGAAATCCTGAAGAGAATAAAAAAGTTGGTAGCATGATATCTTGGCGAGGCTATTGCCAATTTAGCAAAGGAAATAAAACTATTTTTCTAACTAAGGTTTTTACAAAATATTTTGAATTTTCTCCAGGAGGTATTATACATATACTAATTCACATTATTAACAATAATATTTCAACTTATTTAATGAGCTTTAATATACTTCATTTTTTGGTAAAAATATTAAAATGTTTAAGGATTATAAATCATAGAGAGTAATGTAACTTGAAATGTGTGTTTCTGGTCAAATAAACCCCATATGTTCCCCAGCGGAGGTTTTCCATGAAGTACTTTTCAGAAAAGCAATTTTTCAATCCCTTCACTAGGATGTTTTGCTTATCTTAGGTGGATTCACTTTTCTAAATTCACATCTTTGGAGGGATAACCACCATGAAGAATCCAGCATAAGAATTATTTATCCCAGCGAGGTGAATATAGGTAATTGGTATTTAATACTTATTCCGCCCTTCTTCTTGTGTGACTGTCTGTGTGGCAGAGGCTAAAAAGCTAAAAAATCACGTTTGCTAGACTCCCTTGCAGCTAGAATTCCAGATTTGCTTTAGGTTTGTCCCATCAAATATACTTGTGAAAGATTTGGAAAATAGAAGGCAAAGGCCATTATTTTGCCATGTCTGTTGATTACGTTGGTGAGCACAGTGCTGGAAGCACTGGATTTTGCTGTAATAGTGTTGGCAGATGTCGCTGGTGTTAAGAGTGAGGTGACACAAGGTGAGAGATAATCATTCATTGCTGACAAGAGATCTAACAGGCACAGCATGGCTATGAAGCCAACAATTGTGGTGGCACCTCCCTGTCCTGAGTCACACCTAACAACTGTGCCCCTAGAAGTCACATTACAGGTGATGGCTTCCGGGTTCTCTGATTTTCTATTGTGGGTCCCCTGATGGACCAGTTCTGTATTATTCCTCTGGGAGTTGTTCCTATAGTTCTAACTCAGAACCTGCTATTCTAGCCCTTCCAATGGTTTGTAAGCTCCAAATTCCCTGTATTAAACCCCTTCCTGATATAAATAATTTCTTAGATGAAAATTTATCCTTATCGATAGAAATTGTCTTTCCATTTTTTCACAGATGTCTTGCTTTATTGTCAGTGTCATAGTGCAAAAAGCAGCTGCTTCGGAGTCATAGATATCATTATTAGTTATGTGACCTTGGATAAATGTATGAACTTTTCTGAGCCTCATTTTCTTCATTTTACAAAAAGGGCAATAATAGCTAAATGAACAATTGACATAAGCATAAAATATGTTTAGTGCCTAGAACATCGATGTAAGCACTCAACAAATATCAGCCCCCTTCTTCAATGTCTAGATTTGAACAGTCACTTCCTGACATTGTATTTCCCACTAAGCTAATCAGAATCACATTTAATATGGAAAACAAAAGTTTCTGGGATAATATTTTATCTTTCTTTAAGAACCCATTCCTGTGTCGGTCTGGAACCTATGAACCAACTATTCGTGGATACCAGTACCAGGTTATATACGGAGAACCAAACTCACTGAGATTCCCATACTGCTGTAGTCAACTTTTTGGAAAATCAAATAAATTTATATATGTATTCCTTTGGAGTAAGGAGTTCCAGGTGCTGCACATGTACATGGTTGTTTAATAACATGAAAAAAATGAAGTAACCCTCAATCCAAGAAAGACCAAGCTCAAGAGTATAGTAGATATTTAACCCTACTTTCTTATCTATGATTATGAACATTTTTCAATCAGTAACACAATAAAACAGCACTACCATTTAAGCCCTGGTGGCACAGTGGTTAAAGAGCTACGGCTGCTAACCAAAAGGTTGGCAGTTCGAATTCACCAGGCGCTCCCTGGAAACCCTATGGGGCAGTTCTACTCAGTAGGGTCGCTATGAGTTGTAATCGACTCAACAGCCTATGGATTTGGTTTGGGGTTTACCATTCTTTCACACAAAATAACTTTGAACTGTCAGCTATCATATTCTTTCAGGAGTCCATCCTGGCAGGATGTTGCTCTAAGCTTATCCCAGAACCTTCTTTTTTTTTTTTTTTTTAATAATATTTTATGGAATCTTTGGTGAAAGTTTACACAGCAAGCTAGGTTCCCATTTGACAGTTTCTGCACAAATTGCTCAGTGACATTAGTTACGTTTATCACAATATGTCAACATTCTCTGTAATTGTATTATTCAGTTTGTTCCATTTCCAGTTCTCTAGCTTACCTACCCCCTTATCTTCTCATCTTTGTTTTTGAGTAATTGTGGACCTTTTGGTCTCATACAGATGGTTTTTAAGTAGTGTACTGGTCTTACAGGTAATATCCTTTACATTGTGTGCCGTACTGCTATTTTGCTAAAAGGTGATTTCAGGGGATAGGCTCGGTTCTAGGTTTTAGCAGTGTCTCAGGGCGGTAGTCTCAGGGAGCCTCTGTTCTCTACTGTTCCAGGTTTGCTTTTTTTCTTTTAAAGAATTTCAGTTCTGCTCTACATTTTCCTCTCATTCTATCCAGACCATCTATTGTGACCCAGTCAGAAGGGTTAGTGGTGGTAGCCAGGCACTATCTACTTCTTCTGGTCTCAGGGTAGATGAGATCATGGCTCATGTAGACTTGTTTCTTCTCTGAGCTTTTGGTTACCTTCTTATTGTTTTGCTCCTGGCGAGTAAAGACCCACAGCTGTATCTTAGATGGCTGCTAGCAAGCTTTTAAGACCCCAGAAACTACTCGTTTCACTAGGACGCAGATTATGATTTTTGTGACCTATGTTATGCCTATTGTCTGAGTTGTCCCATGAGACCATGATCCTACGCTTTCAAACCTAGAAAACTAATCTTGGAAGGTGTTTGGTTATGTCTGAGGAGTATCTGTATTTATGTGTTCAGTGAATATATGTGCCTGCACCCACATATTCATATTTATATGTACCTATAGATATTTCTATCTGTGCTCACCTATGTATACTCCTGAACCTACCCATACACTGATATGCCTATACCCATTCATATGAGCTCAAACATTTATTTTTACTTTAGTTGTGCTTTGTTCACTACATCCACATTCAGTGTCACTTTTCCCATCACCAAAAAGAACAAGTGTCTACGATCTAAAGCGTACTTTCCCTTCCCCCCTCCTCTCCCTGGTAACCACTGATGAACATTGGTCTCTATATACCAATTCTTGTTTTCTTATAAAAGAGGGATCATACAATATTTGTCCTTATATACTTGACTTATTTCACTTAGCATTGGGCCCTCCAGGTCCATCCATGTAATAATGTGTTTCACGGACTCATTATTGTTCTTTATGGCTGGGTAGTATTCCAACGTATGTATGTATCACAATTTGCTTATCCATTCATCCACTGATGCCCACTTCAGTTGTTTCCATTTATTTGCTACTGTGAATAAAGCAGCAATGAACATAGGTGTGCATATGTCTGTTTTACATACATTACACAACTTACAATTGCAACAGTGTTTAATATATGAATAACAGTTAACATACAACCTTAACATAATAAATCTATTCCTGATATGCTCCTCCTTCCCCAATGTCTATTGGTATGTCTCCATAACATCAATAAACTAAAAAAAAAAAAAAAGGCCATTGCAGTCAATTCTGACTCATAGCAACCTTATAGGACAGAGTAGAACTGCCTCATAGGGTTTCTAAGGAGCAGCTGGTGGATTCAAACTGCTGACCTTTTGGTTAGCCACTGAGCTTTTAACCACTGCGCCACCAGGGCTCCATTAACATCAATATACAACCTACATTCAATATGTTTACTTTGTACCTATTTCTTACAAACTTGATGTTATATTGTTTGCAGGTGTAATTATTGAGTTTATTTCCTGAAAATATCATACACTTGGTCCTTATCATTGCCCATTTTGTTGGGTTTTTGGTGATCTCTTTCTCCTATTTTTTATTTTTTTCCATGTATAAATATGAGTATTTATTCAATGCTTTTGCCTTTCTATTTGGAGTACTCCTTTGAGTAACACTTGCAAAGCTGGTCTGATAGTGACATATTCCCAGAGTTTCTGTTTATTTAGGAATGTCTTGATTTCCCTCTCATTTCTGAATGACATTTTTGCTAGGTAAAGAATTCTTGGTTCACAATTGTTTTCATTCAGTATTTTATATATGTGACTCCATTGTCTTCTGGCCTGTAGAGTCTCTGGGGAGAAATCCACACTTATTCTTATGAAAGACCCTTCGTATGTTATATTGTATTTGTCTCTTGCTGCTTTCAGAATTCTCTCCTTGTCTTTCATTTTCAAGAATTTTATTAGGATATGGTGAGAGTTGATTTTTTGTGTTTCTTTTAATGGGGGTAGCTTCTATATTTGCAGGCTTGGTTCTCTGTTCAGTTCTGGGAAATTCTCTCTGATGATCTCCTGGGAAATTATGTCTATGCCTTTTTTGTTGTCATGGTGCTCTGGGATTCCAATAATTCTAATGTTAAATTTCTTAATTGAATCCCCTATTTGCATTGGGTTTGTTCTTTTCTCTTGTTTCTCTTAAGACTTGATAAGTTCAGTTATTTTGTTTTCTAGTTCATTTATTCTATCTTCTGTCTTTTTGACTCTACTGTTGAGTGTTTCCCTTGCTTTTTTCTAATTCAGTTGCTTTATTCTTCAGTTCTAGTCATTCTCTTTGCTTTTTTTCAATTTCCTGTTGAGTCTCTCACTTTGTTCCTCCATTTGTTTGCTGATCTCCACTTGTTTGTTTTCTGTGTGCTTTTTGCTTTCTTTAAACATATTTAGCACTATTATCTGAAAATTTTTAATTTGATTAGTCTGGTCTCCATAGGAGAAATTTTCTCTTCTTTGTGTTTTGCTTTTGATTGGTCTTTCTTCTCTTGTGATTTTGCATGTTTTACTATTTTTTGTTGAACTTGGGCCATTTTGTTATCTTTTTTCTTCTTTACTTTAAATTTTATATTCTGGTGTCTGTGGGAAAATTTTCTGATTCGGTGCCCTGGTGGCACCGTGGCCAAACACCCAGCTGCCAACTGAAAGGCCGAGGCCCACGCCAACTAGCTGCTCCATGGAAGGAAGATGCAGCAACTTACCTCCACAAACATAGCCCTGGAAATCCCACAAAGCAACTCCACTCCACCCCACAGGGTCTCCACAAATCAGAATCAACCCAGTGGCACTGGGTTTGGTATCTTCTCCTGAGAAGCACTGAAGGGCACTCTTATCCTCAGGTTTTTTAAGTACTGGCTCAGGAGTTCTGGATGCTTGATCTCTGGCATTCAATACACATGCACAGGGGGTGGGGGAGTGAGCTGACTACAGATACTGACATAAGTGGTGGGGTCCGACTTTCCTGTGGTGAAGGTGGGAGGCTATGTCTTTCTCTCATGGGCATCACTGCACAGACTTTCCCACAGCATCCTGCTGTGGGCAAGCAGTCAGCTGTTTCCCTGTTTTGCCCACCTGTCCAAAGTATCCCCCTTGCCCTGTTGCCCTTGAAGTTCCTCCCAGTCGTAGTTCCCGTCTTTCTCAGGACTCAGTGAGATTCAACAGCACTCTCTTGCAGCACCACGGTCTCCCTTTGTCCCTCTCAATTTCACGGCCAGCCCACGGCCAGCCCACCTGTGCTGCCTTAAAAAATCGTGCTACAGCTTCCTCAGATTATCTCCCTTTCTGTGTTCCATGTTTGGGGTGTTGCCCAGCCCCATCCCAAAATGGCTGCAATGAGTGAGTGCTCCAGGTGTTAGCACGTAGTCCCCAGAACCTTCTTAAGCCTACCTTCTTAATTCTGAGTAAGAATATATACATGCACTCACAAGAAAGAAAGAAAAACACCTAGATGCCAGAAGTAAAAAGGGAAATTCAGAAAGTACATGTATTAGAAGACACTGCGGTGGCCAGAAGAAGAGAGGAAGCTTTGAGTGTATGTGTGTAGAAGAGGTAGAAATTAAAACTTTGTATAAAGCTAGACAATCAAAGTTTGAAAGAGATACTAGAAAATCTCACCTATTGGCCCAGGGAAATGACAGGGAACCTTGTTGATGTCTGGGGTCTGGGAAAAGAAAAAAAAAAAAAGCATCCTGCCCCCTGATCAGGCTATCTTTGAGGTGTGACTCACAGTGTCTCCAGTGGGAAAATATCCCTGAGGGATTGAGCCTCAGTTACCTTATCTGGAATTCTGCTAGAAATCAAACCTTTAACTGAAACCCATCTCCTTCTTGTTCCACTATTCCACTCCTCTACTCACTTTTCCAGGGAATACTCATTCAACTAACAAACTTTCACATAATATCTCCATATCTGCTTCTGGATATCCACCCAGACACCACCTAGACACACTGTTATAAAACTGCAAATCTTTAAGAGAAAGAGACAATATCAAGAAAATTGACAATTGTTTAAAAAATGTACAAAAACAAAGACTACACTAAGAACTGACTTCTTCCTCAAAGTCCCAAAACAAAGGAATGATATCTGTCAAGAAAAAATAATTGTCAACCTAGAATTTAATACCCAGCTAAACTAAGAGTAGGGGTAAAATAAAGTCATTTTCATAAACAAAAGAATGACAGAGTATATAAATCATAAGCAGATACAGAAACAAATGCTAATGACATTTTTCAAAGATGAAATTGAAACAAGAAGAGAATGATATAAGAAAGAATAATGAACAAAAAGAAATAGGAAGCATGTGGGTTAAGCTAAACATAAATTAACCACATAAAATAAAAAAAGTAATAATGGTTAATTGAAAATGTAAGAACAATATGGAGCCAAATGTCTATAGAAGAACATAGTCTAAAATGAGGTTGGTGTAAGTATTGCATGTGATGGTTATTGAAGCATTGGTGATGGTTGTGACGGAGTTAAAGCATTCTAAAGTTTTTGTATTGATTGGAAGAAAGATAAAGCTATTGATTAATCTTAGACTTTCTAGGTCAACTATAGAAATTAAAATTCAGGAACTGCTATGATAATAGAAATAGAATGGATATTTAACGTACAAATCAATAGAGAAGAAATGGGAATAAAATAAAATTGATCAATACAATAAAAAGCAAGAAAAGAGTTCAATAAAGTAGCAAATAAAATCATAGTAAATAGAAAAACTAAATAAGATTGTAAAATTATATTTAGGTATATCAGAAATCATAATAAATGCAATTAATGGTGGATTAACCTTGCCAGGTAAAAAGGAGTGCTCCAAGAAAGGAGATTTTTTTTTTTGTCATTGTTGTTGTTTGTTAGTTTGTTTTTAATCTAGCTATACACTTTTCATTAAGAGTCACACTTAAATCATAATAATACAGCAATTCTAAATGAAAAAAATAGAAATAACCCTAGACAAATAATATTTGGAGACAGTAAATACCAATTTGAGACTATCGCTCTGACCCACTTATTAGTTAGCTCGGAAGGGTCCCAGTTTTGAGTAGAGCCCAGAGCAAGAGAGGACTTGACAGCAGGTTCATATGACCCAGGGTATTCCAGGATACTAAATATATACAGGAAACCCTTGTGGCACAAAGGATGCTGTGTTCAATTTCTAGAAAGCATCAATGGGAATGCCTCAGTGCAGAGAATTAGCCATAGTTTGAAAAGCTTCTCCTGGTATGTTACTGACCCCTAGTAGTCACTGACATCAAGTGACTATACAACTGTAACTGCCTATCATGAACTGGAGCACTGTCAGATCCACAAAGCCATAATATCAAGAAGAGACAGGAGCAATCCATGGTAAAATGGAAACGGGGCTTTAGATGTAACCAGGCAAATGAATAATGGGATTTTGCTATAAATATCCAAACTCTCCCTCTTTAGGGGAGATAACTTTGAGATGTTTTAATACGACTGACTCCCAAAGTGATTAAGCTCCAATTATCCGTAGTGGTAACTTGCTTGATAATGCATCCTTTATTTTCTGCTTCCTTCCCTGTCTCATTTCCCCATTCCTGTACCCAACTTTCTGGGATCACCCACAAATTAATAATACTTGAAACTCTATCTCTGGGTCTTCTTTCTGGGGAACCCTAAACTAAGACACCAGGTATCATTAACATCATGCCATCAATATAGATGACCAACATGATATTTTATGTCATACTGAGATGATTGATGTTTCTTAGGATTTTATTGTGACAGGGAACAATACAGTTAATATAGCAGTTACTCAAGACTATGAGTGTGTATTGCTGTTTGTCCTGGGTGAATACAAACTACTTTTGATCTTCCTGATGAGCATCAGAAATAACCTATTCACCACATCAATAGCCTCATACAAACTGCCAGACATTGGACTGATCTCCTCTAGTAAATATACCACCACTGGTACAGCAGCTGTGATTGCAGCTACTCTTGCCTAAGTTTATGGAAGTATATTTTCATCGACAATGATTCATCTGATTTTTGCAGCAGCCATATGGCTGAATTAAATGAGAAAATGATAGGCATCACTACCTCCACATTCTGTAAGTCTTTTAGGGTGGTATTAAACTCTGCCATACCGCTTAGGATGTGGTATTGCTTCTAACTTATCAACTTAGCTAAGAGCAGTGGGTCAGATTTGTGGGCTTACGCTTGGACTTTCCTACTATGATGTCTGCTCTTCTATAGGACAGGGAATAGGCCAGGGAATGATGTGAAACTTCTGTCCATATATATATATATAATATTCCTATCATGCCTGGAGAAATAATTATAGGATGTCCCCATGAACCCAAAGAACCATGTGAGATGGACTTGGGTCAGGACTTCATTTACCACCTACCCTCTGTATTGACCCTACTCTATCAGGAACACCATGATGATATTTTTTGTACCAGGAAGGAGGATCAAAAGTAGTTTGTGTTCTCCTGGGACAAACAATGGTCAGGTACTACAAGAAAGATCATCATTTGCCATTACAGTGTCTGACATCAGCCATCTGTCCATCAACTTCTTATTTATTTATTTTGTCTTATATAAATTAACCAATTCGCTCGTTGTTTGGTCATATAGCCCACGCCTATGAACAACATGGTATATCAGCCTTGCCATAAATCTCAGAGCATCTAAGCCTCTTGGTTGCCTTTTTTAGCCTTTTTGCCTGTTACAGCAATTATGTCCACTTTAACAGTTAAGGGCCACCACCTGGCCTCTGGGTTACAGAATGCTATTAGCCCCTCTGAACTTAGGCAGTGGACATCCAGAGCAGCATCTGCTATTATTAACTCTGACCTATACAGGGTCACTATGAGTTGGATTTGACTCGACGGCAACAGGTTTGGTTTTCTGGTTTTTATAGAGGACAACCATTTCTGAGCTTGACAACAATGCTTTTGTCACTCTCATTGGTAAAGGAAGGGTCCTCTGGGTGGTGCTGGGGAACACGTGCTGAGAATCTCTGAGACAATTATTAGAGCACACATCAGAAATGATTCACGAAGCAATGAAGAGGCTGAGATATTTTCTACCAATTCTCATCTTCCATTGGGTAAGTTACTCTGGAGATGTAAACTCCCCAGCACTACACGCCTGCTCAGCACACTGCAGAGCTGCTCCTGGGGCCAAAAAAAAGAAAAAAGAAAAAACTCCCAGGCAGAGAGATCCAGGAGCTTGAAGGGGGAAGCCTCTGGTGTGTACAGGCATTGTTCATCAAAGCCCCAGATTGTGCTGGAATATGCTGAGGGGAGAGTAGTGGGGTCCTGAAAGTGTCGGCTTACTGTTACGTAGAGAAATTCAACCACATGAGCCAACCTTACATATACAGCGGTGTCCATATTATTACTATTTGCAATCTTTTAAAAATGGAAATAGGCTAATAATTCATCTCTTGGGGGATAGAGGGGTAATGGATAAATGTTTTATCTATCAATGAAAACATTCAACTGTTTTCATTGAACTAGATTTACTTGTACTATCAGACACAAATCTAAACACAGTATTGAACAAAAAATAATTTGCAAAAGTTTACATACTGTACATTTTAATTTATGTGTTTTATTAAACCCCAACACTAAACAACATTATAAATAATATATATCATAAACAATGTTGATGTATTATTTATAGGTATGTGCATACCTAATAGAAAAATGTGAAGGGAATGATACACACCAACTTCAGGATCTTGGTTATTTCTGAGAAAGAAGGAATAGAATTGGGCAAGGGGTTAAGCTTTATTTTTAAAGAAATTTAAAAAGGTAGTCTGAAGCAAACATGTCAAAAGTATTGATAATTATTGGATTTCCTACTGAGTATTGGCTATTTTATATTTTCTTTGAAATTTTTCATGATTTAAAGTTTACTTTATGTTAATTACTTAAAACAAGCTGTGGACTAGAAGATACCTTAGAGTGGTGTTTCCTAGATCTGACTGCTCATCAGAATCATCTGAAGAACTTTAAAAAAAAATTATGCATGGATCCCACACAAGGGAATTTGACCTCAGTAGATCAGGGGCAGGGTTCCAAATTGTTAGGACAGTTTCTTGAATAATTTCAATACAGAGTCAATTTTGGGAACTCCAGACTTGAGATACATTTCTTTCTCCAGGCCATCTAAGTTACAAGCCAGTTTTTGGTTATATGACTAAAAGTTAAGCAATTAACTTTTGAACATTTTCACTAACTTATAGCACAATGATATGTCTTTTATTTTTCTTGAAACACCAAAGAAAACTTCTGGATTTGATGTAAAATTATTGTTGAATACAATGTCAAATGTGTTGTTCAGCATCATTTATAAAATATATCTTGTAAGAAATTACACTGATACTTTAGTGACAAGAAAACCTCTTTCTGAATAACTGATATTTTTTCTTTTATCTGTAGTTAATACGCATTGTATAATTTATTATGCATAAATTTTTCCTGAGCTGCCAGAAAATTCAGAATGAAATTTAATACTTTTTTAAATTCATTGCTTCTATTTTAGAAGCTTTAATATAGTTATGTCTCTTAGTAAAAGCAACCTCAAATACTTTATAAAATTAGCTTTGGTATGATAGATGATGAGGATGATAGCTATCATTTTGGGGGACTTTTACTATGTGAATGCCTAAACTTTTTTTTTAATTTCATTCTCAGCTCAACCTTGCAAGGAAGGAATTATTGTCATTTTACAGAAAGCAAGTTAGTTAAAAATATAGTTTTTCTTCACTGATGAAGGAAATCAGAAATACAGAAAAAAGGGAAGCTTCTGAATGTAGACAAGAAATTATTTTCCAACAACTAACCACTAGTCTATAAAGTGTAGTTTTTATGGCTACAATTCTCAGGTGTGCACCCTTCAAACAAAGGAGTTGGGTTAATGGTTTCAAAGATTCTCTTCAATTTTAACATTGTCTTAAGTCATGAAATTTGAAAGATAGACTCCAGATAATACAGGTAATCCCCAATTTACAACGTATTCGAGTTACACTGAACCACACTTATGACCGTGTGTGTGTTTTTGTTTTGTTTTGTTTTGTTTTTTGTACATCTTACCGTTAGCATATCTTCCTGGGAGGAAGCTACAGGAAAATGCATGCAGGGGATATGGAAAAAATTGCTGAGCTATGTGAACATGCTCCAAGAATTTGATCAAGATAATATGATGAAAGAAATCATGGAAAAATCGTCCCTATGGCAAGAACACTGAATTTAGAACTTCATGTCGCCGATGTGGAACAGCTCACAGACCATGAAGAAGGGGAAATGAAAGATCAGGACTTAATGGATTTTGAAGAGGAAAGAAATGCTGAAGAAGAAAGAAATAACGAGGAAGAGAAAGGAGAGACGTTGTCAAAATTTTTTACAGTGAAAAAATTAGCTGAAGTTTTTTCTAAACTAAATCAAGGGCTTCAGTTGCTTGAAAACATGGACCCAAACACTGATCACTTTGCTAATGTCAATAGGCAGATTCAGGAAGCAGTGAGATGTTATCACCAAATATACGAAGAAAAAAGAAAGGGTCAATATATATAGTCAACTTTTGCTAATTTTCTGACTAGAAACACCATCTCCATTCCCTGGGATAAAACCAGACGATCCAGAACCTTCCACAACAGTAGTTATTACCACAACGGACAAAATGCCAATGTCATCCAACTCTTCTTCATCGTAGACATAAATTTTTATGATTTGTGTATTTTTTTAATCTGTGTATTAAAATATATCTGTAAGTTCATATGTAATGTTTCCAACCCTCAGAGACAAATAAAGATTAGATTTATAAAGATACTAATAATAAAAGGCAATAATAATAAAAACTTTTTAAAAATGAGGTATTTGACTTACATCAAAACTGATTTAAGACAGAGTCGTCAGAACAGAACCCTGTTGTAAGTCGGGGACTACCTGTATAGTAGTATTGAGATGGTGGAAATCTATTTTCCCATTTACCCAGAAGAATCCAAAAGTGTGGGCAGAGTAGAGTTCTACGGACTTTGCAGTCTCAGAGGTAATAAATATGAGGATAATCTCTAGCCTTGAAACTATGGGAAAACTTTCAGTCAGTATACTTACCCAACACCATCTTAGTCTTCTTCAAATAATATAGAAATTGATTATGAAAAATAATAATGATAATAGATACTTTGTTATTATATTTGTAGATGGAAAGCATTGTATAATCACAAGCTTATAATTAATTCAAGCTAGACAACCACTCAAGAAATCAGAATTTGACCTGAAATATTGTTCTTCCATATGATCCAAATATTTGTTAATGGAAATAATACAATTACATTTACTTCTTGGATATTTTTGTAGGTCATAAAGATTCCCACCCTTTTTAGTCAGTTTTGTTTATACTAAAGGACATTAAAAAACCAGGTTGCATTAAAGGACATTTTTAGAGCACCCTCTGGTTCTACTTTTTGATGCATCCACGTAACAAAAAAATTGCCTTGAAGAACAAATTTCTTAGGGAGTGCCAGAACAGAACTAAATTTATTTGTACTATCAGCGGTGTTGGGTGGTGGTATACTTCTGATTCACCTAGATTTTTTGAAGTACCCAAAAATTCGCTAGAGCCAATTTTAGTCACTTGTGCTTGGTGAGCAGAGTCTTCAGAATATTCAGAAAGTCCAAGAGGTCTTAAAATCCCTGCATAATCAACAAACAGAAGCTTCTGAAGGCGGGGTCTGACATTATCTTCTCCTAATTGTGGGATATCATTGGCAGCTGAACACTTCTGTGGGCCTCTGAGAGCCATGGAAGCTTACTTTCTGGCCTTAAAAAAAAAAGTTGCCGTTGAGTCGATTCGGACTCACAGCAACCCTACAGGATAGAGCAGAACTGCCCATAGTGTTTCCAAGTAGCGGCTGGTGGATTCAAACTGTCAACCTTTTTGTTGGCAGCCAACCTCTTAACCACTGTGCCACCAGGGCTCCTTCTGGCCTGGAGTGGCTGTACTACATGCCATTTATCTATATAACATACACATGTGTATATATCGTAATTCAACCAAGTAAAATCCAATTCAAATACCTGTTAACTTCTTCCCAAAGCTACTCACCAGGATCATTCCACTGGAAAAGCCACTAGGGAAAGGAAAGTTAGCAGAGGGCACTTTGAGCCTACAAGGCACAGAAATTATTGGTCAGCAATCACACAAAGCAAGCATACCTTCTTTTCAAAGGTGTCCAGGATTCAGGAACTGTGTGAGCATTGAGGAGAAGAGGGGTAGGGCCTGGTAAAACAAGGGTAGCTATTTGTGGTTGGCCAGAGCTGTGGTTAGGTGCCCAGTGGCACTTATTCCGGGCATGGAGGCACCGACCTATATGCATGACTGGTTTAACTAATATAAAACGTTCTTTCTTATTTTTGCACCTTGAAGACCATGAAGGAAAGAGGTAAAAGAAATCCAAAATAAATGAATAAAATCAATATTATTTTTCTTTGCTGGAAAATACTAGTGAACTATACAGTAAACCCTCACAATATTTCCATCTGCTAGGTAGATGAATCCAGAATGGTTTTACATTTATAATTACAGAGGGAAAGTGTGAAAGACCCTTATACCTTTTTTCCCTTCTCTTAAAAAAAACGGTGAATAGGGCCTTTAACACTCAAGCTTAAATGAATGTTGTATATTTTGGCATAGTGTCAAAGTGTTAACAGAACTTGTACTATGGTCTTCGAAGGGGAAAAAAACAAATAGTTTAACACTGAGGTATTTTGAAGCAGGTGCTCTGGACAATTAAAGAACTTTGTGGCTTTTGAAGGCACCCTTCCAAGAACTAGAAATCTAAAAAATGAATACCACACTGTCACTTTGATAAAATATCAGGTTTTTGCTTCTATTGCGAAAAGAAAGCAGAACTCAAAGAGCACAGAGAAAAGTTATGTTTGGTAAGGTGTAATGTCCAAAATAACTTCTTCAAAGCTAGCAATGGCCCAAGAAAAAACAGTAAACACTCCTCAGTTATTTGAACCCAACTATAAAACACTAACAGTTTAGCTACTCTTATATTTCCATCTTATTATCATCATGATATGGATAGAAATGTATAAAAATTACAATTTGTAGTAGATGAGGCTATGTTTGAAACTGGAATTTTATAATATAAAGCAAGGGAGAAAATAGAGTATAAGAGAACCAATTACGAATGAAATAGGGTTAAAGGAACATAGGAGAAGAAAAGGAGAATGAAGAAAAATAGGAAAAAAATGAAAAAGGAAACTGTAGGAAAAATGTAAGTGAATCACTTGGATTAGTGAACAAAACCCGAGTCCTAGGCCTGAATATTTTCAACAGAAGTAAGCCTGTTACTTGCAATAAATCGTGTTTTCAAGTAGCTCCGAGACTTTAGGGAAATTATTCAATGGTTTTGGGCATCAATCAGGTTTTTTAATTCATAAAATGAAAATATAAACTCTGCTCTGTGTATCTTACACGGTTTTAGTAAGCTTCAAATGAGAAAATGGTGTTAAAGCACCATACAAATAACAAGCGGATATTTTCGTGAAGGTTCAATGTAGAATTCTGTGAAGGGAAATAAAGAATAGTCTAGAACAACACTCCAGCAAAACTCTGATGGTCTATGTCCTAAAGAAAAGGAAAGAATAACAGCCACACAGTGTGCAGTTTTCCCTGGAGAAAAGCCCTGTGTTGTGACTCATTCTAGGAATGAGGAAAATAATGATCTCAGGCTGTGCATACTTCCTCATTAATTTATTAGATGATACAATTATACTAGTAATTCATACCAAATGAAATGCCCCACCATGGCCCAAGCAAGTTTAGGCCCTGGAATTACTGAATGGATGCATAGATCGTCCTTACCTGGATGGATAATTATATAACTCTCTCTTTCCATTGTATTATAGGTAAAGCCTTTAAAGCCGATCATTTATCCTACTGGGCTTTCGATAATTACTATAGCCAGAATAGAATTTTTTTTTTTTTTTTACATTATAAATTTCAGTATCTATACTCTTGGCTAAAATTTAGAGGGGCCAGTACTAAATTCAATGCAAAAATTCATCTGAAAGTTAGAGCTTAAATGTATTTTCCCAGACCCGCACTTGATTATTTTTTATTACTCTTCAATTCCTAAGAAGCTATCTCCAGTTCTATTCATTTTGTATTTTATTCTCCATACTTCACTTATACATTTGCATGTTTGTCTTCATTACCATATAATTACATTATATAACATTTATCAGTTTAACTTTTCTCTATGAAACTCAAAGTAGATAATGGGTTTCATGTAATTTACCTTCCTCCACTCCACTGAACTAAGAAGTCAGAAAGCACCATAGTCCCCATCTTACTGATCAGCAGTCAGCCTACCTCTGTCTGAAACACTGGCCAAGGCGCCTTGTTACTCAAGCTCTTAATTCCCAAGACCAATGGTTCTTAATCTGGCCTCACTTAAGAATCACCTGGTATGCTTTTGAAGAATAGCAACGCCCACGCCCCACCTTAGATCAATTGAATTATAATTTCTAGTGGTGGGGCCTGAACATGAATCTTCTTTTTAAATTCCTCAGATAATCCTAAAGTGCAACTAGACTGAGAATCATTGCTCTAAAGCCATGCCTCTCAAACTTTAATGCAGATAGGTTATTGTTGACATACAGATTCTGATCCAGCAGGTCTTGGTGCAGCCTGAGAGTCTGCCGTTTGAACATATTCCCAGGTGATGTCAATGCTGCTTCGAATAGCAAGAGTCTAACCTCAACTGAGTTTCCTTGTTTGAACCACAAAACACAGAAAATTATTGAAGTGACTATTTTCTCAATTCTTTCAATATTACACGAGTAGCATTCTAAATGCATAGGAGATAAGTTAGTTGATTGCATACAGTGGATGCCTTTGGCATTAGGGCCTAATTCTTAGAAAACCCACATTGAAAAAAGCTACTTAGTCTGTAGCTGGAAACAGAAGTATAACATTTACTCAGTACCTTTCACACTGTGACAGCACAACAGTCATTTCTACCCTTATTACTTTTGCTAATCAGTTTGCTAACCCAGAACTTTATAGATTCACAGGGCTTCAGTACTTGCTTTATTGACCTCCACACTTGCATATCCCCATTTACTCAAATTCTATTCCCTTCTCACCTCCCTGAAATCTGGCCTTTGCCCAGTCACTTCAATGAAATCCCCCCTCCAGATTAACAACAACCTCTTTGGCCAAACCTAATGAACCTTTAGCTTCTTTTTGGTACTTTGGACTACCTCCCCTTGAAGTATTCTCCTCCCTTAGCTTCTGTGACACTGAAATCTGCTCTTTCCTTTCAGCTCATTCCTTCTTCCTCTGTCCTTTCTTCTCTTTCTGTCTTCCTCTTTCTAGCTCTTACACTTTGGTAGGTCTTGAGGTTTTACTCTTGTCCTCTTATCCTCTCACTCTTACTTGTCCTTCCTGAGGTATCTTGTCTAATCTCACGACTTTCTTTGATATACTGGTGACTTACATATTCATGACTCTGGCCCAGAGTAACTTCTAGATTCATATATTTCAATTGATTGTTACATCTCTTGGCCTGGAGGTCAAATTCTTCATTACCCAATCTAATCTTAACCCATCTTCATTCCCAACTCTCTCTTTTTCCTGGATCCTCTATGAGTAACATTGTACCTGGGGAAGGATAGCTCCCCTGAGGGAGGTAATGCTTTGCAAATTTCCCAAAATCCAAATTCTATCCTTCAGCTTCACAGGTCCAGAAGCCTAGTTTTATCAGAAGCCTAATTTTATCAGGGGTTGCATCACAATAATTAATATCATCATTGAATATAGAATCTGTATGCCAAGTAATTTTAATAGATTGCAACTGTAATACTCTCATTGATGTGATCAGTACATGCTCTCTATAGAAAAACCTATCTGGGAAGTCCAATTATTGCCAAATGTTTGCTCAATAAGCATAGAATCAGAGAAGAGGAATTAAATTATATAATTCAAATGTGGAATAGAATCAGTTCTTCATTTATCCTACAAACATTAATTGAGCACAGTGATGGAAACTTTGCCATGGATTATAATTCTTAGTTTGTCATCCAATAACCCTTCACCTAGGAGGCTGTGTAGACAGACTGACCTTCATGACACTTCTTTTTCTCACTTTCCACCTCCACCCATTGTTGTTGTTGTTAGGTGCTGTCAAGTTGGCTCCGGCTCATAGCAACCCTCGACAAGAGAACAGAACGAAACACTGCCTGGTCCCATGCCATCCTGACAATCATTGCTATGTCTGAGTCCATTGTTGCAGCCACTGTCAATTCATCTCATTAAGAGTCTTCCTCTTTATTCACTGACCCCCTGCTTTACCAAGTATGGTGTCCTTCTCTAGGGACTGGTCCCTTCCGGTAACATGTCCAAAGTACGTGAGATGAAATCTCGCCATCCTTGCTTCTAAGGATCATTCTGGCTGTACTTCTTCCAAGACAGATTTATTCATTCTTCTGGCAGTCCATGGTGTATTCAATATTCTTTGCCAACACAATCAATTCAAAGCCATCTATTCTTCTTCAGTCTTCCTTATTCATTGTCCAGCTTTTGCATGCATATAAGGCAACTGAAAATACCATGGCTTGGATAAGGTGCACCTTTGTGCTCAAGGTAACATCTTTGTTTCTTGCCACTTTAAAGAGGTCTTTTGCAGTAGATTTTCCCAATGCAATATGTCATTTGATTTCTTAACTGCTGCTTCCATGGGTGTTAATTTGGATCCAAGTAAAATGAAATTCTTGACATCTTCAATTTTTTCTCCATTTATTGTGATGTTGCTTATGGGTCCAGTTGTGAGTATTTTCATTTTCTTTATGTTGAGGTGTAATCCATACTGAAGGCCATAGTCTTTAATCTCCACCCACACTGCCTGCTAGTTGACACAATTACAGATTTGTTTATATTGTCATGTGCTTTCTTGTCTATTCCAGCCTCAGTGATCTAGAAGCCGTTCCTATTCTTTAAAATAACTTTATTATTTCTAAAAACCAAACACCAAACCCGTTGCCGTCGAGTCAATTCCGACTCGTAGCGACCCTATATCTCTAGTTTGTCTATTTACTTTTGGTTACATATTTTAACTCTCTGAAGGGAATTTTACTGTCAACTTCTAGAGTTCCTCACTGCTCCCCCAACCTCCCCACCCTGCCCAAATATCCATCATCTGCAGATACCATAATCTGTCTAGATTCTGGATGTCATAGTGACTCCTTTTCCTCTTCCGTTTCCCCCAACCACTTAAATATCAAATACAGTAATGTATCCTTCATCTTTTTTCATTAAGATTGCTACTATAGCATCTTTCTGGGCCCCTGCATTGTACCTGGGGAAGGATAAGTCCTCTCAGGGAGGTAATGCTTTGCAAATTTCTCACAATCTAAATTCTATCCTTCAGCTGGAATCTTCCAGCCCATTCTCCACATCGCCTCTAAAACTTAAGAACTAGACACTGCTATAGTTGGGACTATCTCCCAAGCCATAAGCTGCTGGATCTAACAAGTGGCTTTCAACCACGTTGGTAACGTCCAGAGGCATTTTTGGTTGTCACTACTTGGGAGTGCTGCTGGCATGATGTTAAATATCTTACAATGCACAGGGCAGCCCCTACATCAAATAATTTCCTGTCCCAAAATATCAATAGTTCTGAGGTTGATAACTATGATTAACATCATCCTAAGCAGGATGAAGCATAACACCATACTGCCACTCACTCCTATCTTAATAAACATATATCCCCATGCTAGCCTCTACTACACACCATCAGTTCCTAATGTTCTAAAATTCATTTTCTCAGTCCTACACTTCCCCTTCACCCTATCTCTCAATCCTCTCACTATGCCTCTTGAAATGCTACTCATAGTCTATGTGCTTCCTATATCCTCAGCTTCTTCTAAGAGTATCCCTCTAATTCTCTTCCTGATCTGAATCCCGACTAGTCCCTGAGGAGACCATGTCTTCTTTCAGTGGTGAATGTTTATCTTCTTCTACTTTACAAAACTCATGGTTAGAAGGTGGGGCTGTTGTCCTCCCTTGTCCTCTACTGCCCCTTCCAAACCACTACACCTCCACAGTTTGGTTAAAAATTCTGTCTTTTTCATTGAGTTTACGTTAATTGTGGTAGAATAATTTGGAAAAGGGTAACAATAATGGTTGCAAAGCCTGAAGAATGTCATCAATGTCACTGAATTATATATGTAGAAATTGTGGAATTAGTGAGTGTTTTGTTGTGTAATTTTTCACCACACACACAAAAAAATCTGCCTTTGCTTTTTAATTCTCATGCCATTTGTCTACATGGACTCTTACAGTCTTCATTTTGTCCATATAGCCCTCCTGGCCATTCCCCTTCATTCACTGAAGTTACTGAATCCTGGCTTATTATCTTTGGTGTCTTCAGCATTCTCATAAACCTATCCTGAATCCTGACCTCTCAGTTCCTACATTGTCTCACATCCAATGGCAATCTTTTCCACTCCCACATTCATACCTTCTTATGCTCTCCTTTTTCCTTGTACCTTTGCATATACTTTTTTCTGCATGGACTTCACTTTACCACCTACTTCACCTGAGTGACTCCTAGTCATATTTCAGGACTCAGATCACTAGTTAGCTCCTCTGGGAGATCTGGGAAGCCTTTCCAGAACCTCTGCCATGAGTTAGGTATTTTTCCATTGCACCATCATAACATCCACTTCAAACATATGTCTTTGCACTTAGAAAACTTTTTAATGATTGGTTATTTGTCTCAATTGATTGTAACCTCCCTGAATGCACCACGTGTCTAATTTGCTTTTGTATTCCTTGTAACTAGCATAGTGCTTGGAATATAGTTGTTGACACGGCGCTCTCTACTCCTCAAGATAGATGGTCTCAATTGTCCTTGGAAGTTATAACAGGAAGAGCAGTCAGGGCAGAAGGCTATCCTGGTTTACAAACATTAATAAGATGAATGCCACTGACCAGTACTAGAGCATGACAATGCAGTGACACTAACTGTCTGCATAGTGACCAAACCAGTCAGAGACGTAACAGACTTGCACATTCCTTTGTTACAGCCCTAATGCTGGTTGGTTTTCTTCCAAGTGTTTGCCAGCAATATTATGTCCCTGTGCTCAAAACTATGTAAGATCTAAATGTTTCCTTCTCATTATATCTGTCTAATGTCAGTTTGTATGAAGCTGGCCTATTTTTTTTTTCCCCACACTCTTTATTGTGTTTTGTTCTGCTTTTTCAGCAGAGGTCCATGTTTCTCTGCATATATCTACAGATTTCTTAAGCACTTTTAAAGATTATTTTTGCATCTTATTGTATCTCTATCAATCGTTGGTACCTAATAAATGCTGATTCCTGACAGGGTTACAATTTTGAGGAACTCACACAGATGAATGCCAACTTAGACAAAATATGCCAGTCAGTATGCTCCCAAGTCAGTGACCCAATATCACTAATAAGATTCATTTTCACTTTTCTATCTCCTTCTCCTAGATGTAAACTCATTCAAGGCAGGATCTTATTTATTTTTTTGTTACCCGTATTTTCTAATATAGTGGCTATTACACTCAATTTTGTTGGATGAATGAAAGAGTGAATTTTAGTGAGGAACAGCCACCTGTATATATCTCGCATGTGTAATATTGAGGGAAGCCATCTATAGGCTTATAGTAATTAACAAGGACTCTCATATATCTGTGATGTTTATTATTCTGAAAGATTGCATCAATGGAAATTCTCGTGAAATAAGAACCCGTACTCAATGCTGAAAATGCTACCACCTAAAAATCTTAAGGAAAATTCTTTTCTCTGTGTCTTGGTAAAGGAATGTGGATCCAACTGTTATATAACAATCAATAGATAGTAATAATTTAATATTATCAAGGAAGTTACTATAAGTAACAATTTTCAAATAAAATTATAAACAATTCCTATTCAAACCTTTAAGAGATACTTCTACCCATCTTTCCATTTCTTGTGTCAACAAGGCACAAATTGTGGTTGGCTCATATAGATTAATGACCTTAAATCAAGTCCTGACCCTATATCTTTGGTTAAAATCTAGGCAAAATATTGGGAAAAGTTTCAGAACACAGGTTTTAAAAATGTTCACTTAAAAATAACATATTATGTTTCTCTAGGCTGCAGTGTTTTTTACAACACTATCTTAAGTTGACTGTACTTACTTGCTATGTGACTGTTAACCAACTGTCACATAGCTACACCTCAGGCATAATTATTTTAAATGATGAGTGATAGATATATATATCACATCACATACACATGTATATATATACACACGTTAAGACAGTGTTGATAACATGATTCTTTGAAATGAAAGGCATAATCATTTAAGTTCTGCGATTAGAAATTCCCTACTGAATTTTCATTTCAGATAATTTTAATAACACTTTATGTCATGATCAAATTAACAGTTTTCTCTTTAACATGTTAACATCTCTAATTTATTCTAATTCTCAATGTCAGTATTAGATTTAAAAATTTAAAGTAATGGATAACGAAACCTGAAAAGATTGTAATATCACTTTCACAATTAGGACCTGCACAGCCCTGGCAAAAATAATTGAAACTATCTGCTTCATTACAACCAAGTTTTAATCCTGCTGTCTTCCTTCCTGTTGTGTTTATTAGGGGAAAAAAAAGTTCCAGTGGTCATTAATTATTTTACTTAACATATAAATATTTATTTGCCTATTATATGTCAGGCACAGTTCTAGACACTGAGGATAAAGCAAATAAGGGGGGGGGAGATAAAATCACTTCCCACATGGAGTTTATATTTTAGTGGGGAAAATAAATAAAGCAATAACAAAATACAGTACCCAGTAATAAGAGTGTCAATTATCAAAAAAAGAGCAGGGTAAGAGGATAGAAAGTGATAGCAACATCATCTCTAAGGAAGTGAAATTTGTTAATAGACCTGGATAAATTATAGAAACAAGGTGTGCAAATATCTTGGGAAGAGTGTTTCAGCAGAGGGAACCACACTAAAAGGCCCGAGGCAGGAACATGCTTGATGTATTCTAAGTAGAGCAAGAAATACAATGTGGCTGGAGCAGTGTGAGTAGGAGTATCAGGTCAGGCAAACAATCAGGTCAGAGACAGCCAGAGGACAAATAATGAAGGGGCTGGAAGGCCACTATTACTAAAACTTTGAATTTTACTCTAAGTATTAGAGGTAGCCATTGGAAGGTAGAGTAGAAGAAATACATGATACGATTTTTGTTTTACAAGGATCACTCTAGCTGCTGTGTGAAGATTAGACAATTGGAGTTGAGGGAGCAGAGGAGGAGAGGAAGCAGACTATTTGGAAGGTTCTTGTACTAGTCCAGATGAGAACAACTGTATCTTAGATTAAGGTTAGAGAGATGTAAGCGATAAGAAGTGACCTGGTTCTAAATATATTTTTAAAATTGCACAGATAAGATGTTTGATAGATTAACTATGTGATGTGAAAGACAGGAGTCAAGAATACCACCAACTGGATAGACGGCGGTGCTATTTACTGAGAAGGGAAGCATTGGGGGAAGAGCAGGTTTGAGGGTAAGAATAGAGCAGAAGCATATCCTGAAGACTTGATTGACCCAAAACTGATGAATTACTGCAAACTACAGGCTCAAGAAGCATTATGAATCTCAAGCCAGACAAATATAAAAACAATCATTTTCAGTGCCATCAGAGTAAGAAAAAAAAAATTTAAAACACGCAAAAAAACCAAACGAACAAAAAAATTGAAACCCATTGCCATCAAGCTGATTCTGACTGATAGTGACCCTAAAGGAGAAAGAACTGCCCCATAGGGTTTCCACTGGTGGATTCAAACTTCTGACCTTTTGGTTAGCCGCCGAACTCTTAACCACTGCGCCACCAGGGCTCCAAAACAGGCAAAAGGAGAAGGGGGGAAAACAGATTGTCTTTAAAGGAATTACTGCCTCCTTAATAGAAAAAATTAAAGCCAGAAAAAAAGTAACAGTATCATTAAAAGCCAGAAAAAACATCACTTCCATTCTAAAATTATATATTTAGCAAAAATATTCATTGAGAATGAATAAAGGTACAATAAATATATTTTCACATATATATATCTAAGAGAACTTGGCACCACCAGAACTGCACAAAAGGATATAATCAAGGTTGTTCTTCGAACAAAAAGAAAATGATCTGAAGGAAGACTGAAGATGAAGTCAGGACTAAACAGCATCAAAAAGAGTAAATGTAAGTGAAATAAATATTAACTATAAAATAAACAACAATGATTACTTATGGGGTTTAGTATACACAGAATTTTAAAAGTGACAATGTCATACAAGTCAGGAAAATGTTAAAATATTTTAGATTTCTTGTGTTTTCTGGGAAGAGGATAAAAGTACCAAATAACAATAGATTTTGATAAGAAAAAGATGTAACTTATAACGGAGAAACCATGAACAAAAATAATAAAAGAGCACAAAACTTCCAACCTCAGATGGGGACAAAGGAACAAATAATACAAATTTACAATCACTCAAAAAGCAGGCAAGAAAGGAGAGCAAGAGAAAAAAACACGCAGAATAGTTGGGACAAACAGAAAGTAAATATGTCCGTATTTAAATTAAATGTAAAGAGAATAAATATTCCAACTAATAGGCCAATTTCAGATTGAATTTTTAAAAACTCAGTTTGTAGGAAACACATCTAAAACGTTTAAGTATACAGGAAGAAACAGAAAACATGGTCATTCCTATAAGTATTAATGAAATTGAATTCATAGTGTAAAAATGAACACCAGGAAAATTCCAGACCTAAGTGAGTCCCTGAGTGGTGCACACAGTTAACCACTTGACTAAAAGTTGGTGGTTTGAACGCCCCCTAGAGGTGACTTGGAATACAGGCCTGGCAACACACTTCAGAAAAGTTACAGCCTTGAAAACACTATGGAGCAGCTCTGCTCTGCACACATGGGGTCGCGGTAAGTCGGAATTGACTCAACAGCAACTAACAATAACAAATGGAATCAACCCTTTTTGTGGATAAAAAAGTGAGAACATTCAAAATTTGTTTTATGAGGCCAGTATAAAGTTAATATCGAAATCTAGTGTGGACATTATAAGAAAGAAAAATTGCAAGCCAGTCTCACTCATGACATAAATGCGCCATTACTAAACAAGGCAGTACTATCAAACAAATACAGCAATATCTAAAAAAAAAAAACCATGACCAAAAAAATGGTGAAAGAGTACATAACTTCCAACCTCAGATTGGGACAGAGGAACAAATAATACAAATTTACAAACTGTAAACATATAATACAAAGTAGGGTTTGTTCCAGGAAGGTAAAGTGGTTTTAACATTTAAAATTCAATAGACATGTTTTGCCACATTAACAAAATAAAGGAAATATTGAACTCATTCATGATAAAACTCCTAGCAAAATTAGAATAAATCTTTTTTTTAAAAATATTTTACTGTGTTTTAGGTGAAAGTTTACAGTGCAAATTAGTTTCCCATTCAACAAACTGTACACAAAGTGTTCCATGACATTGGTTTCAATCCCCACACTGTGTCAACACTCTCCCCATTTCCACCCTAGGTTCCCCATTTACTTTTGCCTGCCTTTTCATCTTTACTTTTGGGCAAATGTTGCCCTTTTGGTTTTGTACAATTGTTTGTTCTACTGAGCATGTTCATTTCAGATGTTATTATTTATTTTATAGGCTCATCTACTGCTTGGCTGGAAAGTAGTTTCTGGGAATGGCTGCAATTTCAAGTCAGAGGGGTATCTTCAGATCATAGTCTCGGGGGTTCCTCCAATCTCTATCAGGCCAGTAAGTTTGGACTTTTTTTAATGAATTTTATTTTTGTTCTACATTTTTCTCCTGCTCTATCCAGGACCCTCTATTGTGATCCTGGCCAGAGCAGTCAGTAGTGGTAACTCGACACCATCTAGTTCTTCTGGTCTGGGGCATGTGGTCCATTAGTCCTTTGGACTAATTGCTCCCTTGCATCTTTGGTTTTCTCCACTCTCCTTTGCTCCAGGTGGTAAGAGACCAGTAGTTGTATCTTAGATGGCCACTCCCAAGCTTTTAAGACCCCAGACCCTACTCACCAAAGCAGGATGTAGAACAAGGTTGTTATGCACTATGTTATGCCAATTGACGTAGATGTCCCCCAAGTCTATAGTCCTTAGCCTTCAAGTCTACTACCTTCATACCAGGAATAAATTTCCATGACTGTGCCCCTGTGTGTTGTATTGTCTATATTAGCATACTTGCAATATCTACAAGTATGTATGTAGAGATGTCCATAACCTAACCTATATCTGTAGGTGGATGGCCTCTCTAACACCCTCCCACACCTCTTTAGCATACCTATCTACTTATGTATTTCCCTTTGTAAATTATTGTTTGTTAATACTGTTGTTGCAGGATTGTCTATGTTACAGTAATGGGTGTAGTTGTCCTTTGTTCTGTGTTCCTTCCTGTGTCTTCCTTTGCATTTGTCATGTTGTGCTGACATCCTCTATATACCTATTGCCTTTCCTTTCACCAATATTACCACGTCTTCTATTTAGTAACTTACCCTCTCTCCCCCTCCCTACCCTGGTAACCATCAAAGAATGTTTTCTTCTGTTTGTAAACCTTTTCTTGTTTTTTCTATAATAGTGGTCTCATACAATATTTTCCTTTTGAATTTGCTTATTTCACTCAGCATAACATCTTCCAAACTCATCCATGTTATGAGATGTTTTGCAGATTCATCATTATTCTTTATTGTTGCGTAGTATTCCATTAGGTGTCTGTATCACTGTTTATCCATTCATCCATTGATGGGCACTTAGGTTTTTCCATCTTTTTACTACTGTGAATAATGTTGCAATGAACATGGGTGTGTATATGTCTATTTGTGTCACAGCTCTTATTTCTCCAGGGTATATACCTAGAAGTGGGATTGCTGGATCATTTGGTTTTTGTATTTCTACTTTTTTAATGAAGCGCCATACCATTTTCTGTAGCGGTTGTACCATTTACATTCCCACCAGCACTATATAAGAGTTTCAGTCTCCCCACAACATCACTAGCATTGATGTTGGGGTGGGATGGTATCTTACTGTAGTTTTAATTTGCATCTCTCTAATAGGGTTACATTGGGTGCTAACCACAAGGTCGGCAGTTTGAATCCACCAGCTGCTCCTTGGAAACCCCATGGGGTAGTTCTACCCTGTTCTGTAGAGTTGCTATGAGTTGTAATCAACTGGATGGCAATGGGTTTGGTGTTTTTTTCTTTTTTTAATGGGGCTGCTATGAGTCAGAATTGACTCGACAGCAATGAGTTTTGGTTTAATGGCCAAGGATCGTGAGCATTTCTTCATGTCTTTGTTAGCTACCTGAATGTCTTCTTTGGAGAAGTGTCTGTTCGTCTTTTGCCCATTTTTCAATTGGATTGTTTGTCTTTTTGTTGTTAAGGTATTGAAGTTTTCTATATACTTTAGAGATTAACCCCTTGTCAGATATATCATAGCCAAAATTATTTTCACAGTCTTTTTCTTTACTCTTTTGGAGAAATCTTTCTTAACCTGATAAAAAATATCTACAAAAAGCTTAGAGCAAATATTACACTTGATATTTGCTGAAGATTTTCCCTGTGAGATTGAGCAATTGAACATAATTGACATTTTGCAAGCTTTCCCTCTGAAATTATGAACCAGATAAGGATATTTACTACCATAATCCTTTCTATTCAGCATTTTTGGTAGCCTTAGGCAAAGCAATAAGACATAAAAATATATACAAGGACTATAATAGAGGAGAAAATTTTCATTGTTTTTAGATGGTATGATTAAATGCATACAAAATTCACATGAATCTATAGACACATTTTCATAAATAATATTTTAGCTTAACAAGGTTTCTGGACAGAAGGTAGTTAAAAAATTATGTTTAAAAAAACATTATTTACAATAATATCCACAAAGAACATATCTAGGAATAAATCAAACAGATATGTAAAACTCTTACAGAGAACTCTACAAAAGATTATGGAGAGAAATAAAAGAAAATCTAAATAAATGCTCATGAACTGGAAGACTCAACTAATCTATAGATTTGATGCCACCACAATCAAAATCTCAGGAAGCTGTGTATGTGTGTGATTTGAGAAATTGATTCCTACATGTATGTAGACAATATTGAAAAAGAAGAACAAAGTGGGAGAACTTGCTCTACTAGACATTAAAATGCTTTAAAGCTATAGTAATTAAGAGAAAGAGTTACTGGTACAAGAATAGAGAGAACAATGAAACAGATTAGAGACCTATGCTTATATGAATACTTTATGAAAAAAGCAGAGCAGTGGGAGAAAGATAAAAAATGAGACTGAGACAATAGGATAGTCATATGGACAAAACTTAGTGAACATCAACTCCTATTCAAGTGATATGCAAAAATAAAATCCAAGTAAACTGTAGATGTAAATCTGAAAGGATATAAATAAAGCTTCCTAAAGATAATACAGAAAAATATCTGCATTCCCTCAGCATGGAAAGTAATTCCTAGACAGGATACACACACAGAAAGTACGCCCATAAAGGAAAAGATTGTTAAATTAGACTATAGTAAGAGTAGAGCTTTTGGCCACAAAAAGACACCAGTAATAAAATGAAAGAGTAAACAATAAAATGGGAGAAGGTATTTATACCACATATAACCTGCTACAGACTTAGATCTAGATTATATGAAGAACTTAACAAATCAATAACAGTATTAAAAAAACAAAAACAAAAAAAGAGCAAGAGCAAGAGGCTTGAACAGTACTTCAAGAAAGAAAATATCAAAATGATCATGATGTGAAAAGGTGCTCATTTGTTGGACTTAAAAAACCTGTTGCTTAGGCAGGGCCAGATGGCGGAGTAGTCAGAGACCTCCTGTGGTACCTCTTATAATAAAGGCCTAAAAAAAGCAAGTGAATCAATTATACATGACAATCTAGGAGTCCTGAACATCAAAGTTGAGAAGTAGGACCGAGTGGCAGGGGAGGGAAAGACAGTTCAGAAGCAGTGAGCATTTGCCAGACCTGACCTGGTCAGAACCCTGCAGGTTGGATTGGCTGGCACGCACAGGCTGAGGCAAGCAGTAGTGCTTGTGTCTTCCACACTGGACGAAACTGAGCAGCGGAGAGTCTGCACAAACTTCCAGAACCAGGGAGAAGCAGCTAAATCGGCGAAAGATAAGTACAATGATCTAACCTACTGCGCGGATCAAAAACACCGTTTTCCTCCTTGGGAAGTACCTCTCTCCCATTTACCTGCCCCCTCCCTGCTCTGCTCTGGGTCCAGTCCAGCTTCAGCAATTGCTACACCCCCTGGGCCAGAAGTAGGACCCATCGCACATGCTGAGCCATTCTCCTGGTTTTGGAGAGGGAACGAATTAACAAATGGAAAAAAATAATCTGCCAGCTCCCATAAACCAGGAACTCATGAGCAGGCACAGTTCCTTTGCCTAGGCACAGGCATCAGGGGTCCACAGACTTTGAATGGCTTTCACCTCTGCATAGATCTGTGTGGGCCCATTTCAACAGCGTAGGCCCTCATTAGCACAGTGCAACAGGGTATATACCTGAAGCCTATTTTCAACTGTACCAGCTATAAGGGGGAGTGGCAGATTCATGACATTTGACACTGTCTTGCCCATTAAGCAGGGTCCTCATCTAACCACATCAGGGGCCTGAGGACTAGTGGCTCCACACATGCCACTTAGCCACCCGTGACAGTGGTCCAAGAATAAGTGGCCTCCCAGTCCTTACAGCCAATAGCATTGGGTGCCCACAGTCCGAATGCAAAACTCACCCATCTACATGCCCTAGGGAACAGGGACATGCCTTCTACCCAGACACTCAGGTGCAAACTTCAGCTGCCTGCCTTGCTCAGCACACAACCCTCTACTGCAGCCAGATACCTGTGCCTACTCCAATCATCCCTGCCCATCTAGGAATGAAGGTGAGAACCTGTACCATGCACTCGGTGACCGATGACCTGGACACCTGAGCTGAATTCACACAAGAAAAGTAAATGGACTCCTGGGTTCACATACCTAGTAACAGCTTTACCCACCTGGAGACAGGACATGAGAGCTTCAAAGACACCAATAATCAACTAGATCACATGAGCAGCATATTTGGGCATATCAAAACAAAACAAGAAGATAGGACACAGTAAGCACATATAAACTAAATAAATATAATAACATTAATGGCTTGGAGACAACAGTCAATATCAAATCACATAAAAAGGCAGACCATGATAGCTTCAGCAAAGTCCCCCCAAAAAGATTCAAGAAACCTTGTGGAGGAAGAGAAATTCTTGGAATTACTGGAGGTAGAATTCAAAAGATTAATATACAGAGCTCTTCAAGATATCAGGAAAGAGACCATACAAAACAAAGAGCAAGCCAAGGAACATATGGACAAAGCAACAGAGGAAGTTAAGAAGGTTATACAGGAACATAATGACAAATTTAATAGGCTGCAAGAATCCATACAGAGACAGTAATCAGAAATCCAAAAGATTAACAATAAAATTTCAGAATTAGACGACTCAATAGAAAGTCATAGGAGCAGAACTGAGGCAATGGAAGTCAGAGTTAGTGAGACTGAAGATAAAACTCTTGACACAACTTATCTGAGGAAAAATCAGATAAAAGAATTTTAAAAAATGAAGAAACCCAGAGAATTATGTAGGATTCTATCAAGAGGAACAACCTAGGAGTGACTGGAGTACCAGAATGGTGGTGGATAATAGAAAATAAAGAGAGAATTGTTGACTAATTGTTGGCAGAAAACTTTCCCGATATCATGAAAGATGACAAGATATCTATCAGAGATGCTCATCGAACCCCAAACAGGGCAGATCCCAAAAGAAAGTCACCAAGACATGTTATAATCCAACTTGCCGAAACCAAAGGTAAAGAGAGGATTTTAAGAGTGGCTAGGGATAAATGAGAAGTCATCTACAAAGGAAAGTCAATAAGACTAAGCTCGGACTACTCAGCAGAAACCATGCAGGCAAGAAGGCAATGGGATGACATATATAAAGCCTTGAAGGAAAAACAAAAAAAACTGCCAGCCAAGAATTATATATCCAGTAAAACTGTCTCTCAAGAATGATGGTGAAATTAAGGCATTTCCAGATAAACAGAAGTTTAGGGAATTTGCAAAAACCAAACCAATACTACAAGAAATACTAAATGGAGTCCTCCAGTTAGAAAATCAATAACAATCTGTGTTAGTCATCTAGTGCTGCTATAACAGAAATACCACAAGTGGATAGCTTCAACAAAGAGAAGTTTATTTTCTCACAGTCTAGTAGGTTACAAGTCCAAATTCACGGCATCCACTCCAGAGGAAGGCTTTCTCTCTTGGTCAGCTCTGGAAGAAGGTCCGAGTCATCAATCTTTCCTTGGTCTGGGAGCTTCTCTGTGCAGGAACCTCAGGTCCACAGGATGCAGTCTGCTCCCGGTGCCACTTTCTTGGTGGTATAACGTTCCCATGTGTCTCTGCTCACTTCTCTCTTTTATATCGCAAAAGAGATTGGCTTAAGGAACTATATAATCTTGTAGACCTCATCAGTATAACTGCTGCTAGTCCATCTTGTTAGACCATAGTGATTGAATTTACAACCCATAAGGAAATTGCATCAGATTACAAAATGGTACACAATTATACAATACCGGGAATCATAACCCAGCCAAGCTGACAGATACTTTTGGGGGACACAATTCAATCCACGACACAACCCAAGACTAGAATACAGGACAGGACAACCAGATATCAACTCAGATAGGGAAGTCACAAAAATAAATCAAAGCTAAAATACTGAAAATAGGGAAACTGACATCAATATGTAAAAGATGACAAAATTAAAACAAAAAAGAGGGACTAAATAATGTAGTCATAGACTTTCATATGGAGAGGAAGTCAGGGCAATATCAAGAAATAAAAGATCGGTTTAAACGTAGAAAAATAGAGGTAACTATTAAGGAAACTAAAAATTTTACACATCAAAATAAAAAACAAGAAAAACAAAGACTCAGCAAATACAAAATTAACAACGATGAAAAAGATGAAAATACATAAAGAAAAATGACTCAGCACAGAAAATTAAGTGAAACAAAGAAACTCTTCACAATACAAAAAAAACAAAAAAAGACATCAAAATGACAGCACTAAACTCATACTTGTCAATAATTACAGTAAATGTAAATGGACTAAATACACTAATAAAAAGATAGAGAGTGGCAGAATGGAGAAAAAAACATGATCCATCTATATGCTGCCTACAAGAGACACATCTTAGACTCAAAGACACAAATAAACTAAAACTCAAAGAATGGAAAAAATAGATATCAAGCAAAAAAATAATCAAAAAAGAGCAGGTGTGGCAATGTTAATCTCTGACAAAATAGCATTTGAAGTAAAATCCACCACAAAGGATAAGAAAGGACACTATACATGATTAAAGTGTCACTACACCAGGAGGACATAACTGTAATAAATATTTACGCACCCAATGACAGGACTCCAAAATACATAAAATAGACTTTAACAGCATTGAAAAGAGAAATACACAGCTCCACAGTAATAGTAGGAGACTCTAACATACCACTTTCAGTGAAGGACAGAACATCCAGAAAGAAGCTCTATAAAGACACAGAAGACCTAAATGCCACAATCAACCAACTTGATCTCATGGACATATACTGAACACTCCACCCAACAGCAGCCAAGTATACTTACTTTCCAATGCACATGGAACATTCTCCAGAACAGACCACATATTGGGCCACAAAGCGAGCCTTAACAGAATCCAAAACATCAAAATTTTACAAAGCATTTTTTCTGACCATAAAGCCATAAAAGTAGAAGACAATAACAGAAAAAGCAAGGAAAAAAAAAATCAAATACGTGGAAACTGAACAACACCTTGCTCAAAAACTACTGGTTTATAGAAAAAAATTAAGGATGTAACAAAGAAATTCACAGAATCAACTGAGAATGAAAATACATCCCACCAGAACCTTTGGGACACAGCAAAAGCAGTGCTCAGAGGTCAGTTTATGGCAATAAATGCACAAATCCAAAAAAGAAGACAGGGCCAAAATCAAAATATTAACTCTACAACTCGAACAAGTAGAAAGAGAGCAGCAAAAGAAGCTCACAGGCACCAGAAGAAAGCAAACAATAAAAATTAGATCAGAGTTAAATGAAATAGAGAATAGAAAAACAATTGAAAGAGTTAACAAGACCAAAAGCTAGTTCTTCAAAAAGATCAACAAAATTGATAAACCACTGGCCAAACTGACAAAAGAAAAACAGGAGAGGGAGTAAATAACGTGAATAAGAAATGAGATTGGTGATATCACAATAGACCCAACT
>NW_004444048.1:829623-833692 GCF_000243295.1 Trichechus manatus latirostris | reverse complement strand
GAACTTCCAAGAGGAAATCACCAAATCAATACCATTTACAATAGCCCCCAAGAAGATAAAATACTTAGGAATAAATCTAACCAGAGACATAAAACATCTATACAAAGAAAACTACAAGACACTACTGCAAGAAATGAAAAGAGAACTACATAAGTGGAAAAACATATCTTGCCCGTGGATAGGAAGACTCAATATTGTGAAAATGTCAATTCTACCCAAAGAGATCTATAGATACCATGCAATCCCAATCTAAATTCAACCAGCATTTTTTAATGAGATGGAGAAACAAATCACCAACTTCATATGGAAAGGGAAGTGGCCCCGAATAAGTAAAGCATTACTCAAAAAGAGGAACAAAGTTGAAGACCTCACACAGTACCTGATTTTAGAATCTATTATACTGCCACAGTAGTTAAAACAGCCTGGTACTGGTACAACAACAGATACATAGACCAATGGAACAGAATTGAGAATCCAGACATAAATTTATCCACCTATGAGCAGCAGATATTTGACAAAGGCCCAAAGCCCATGAATTGGGGAAAAGATAGTCTCTTTAACAAATAGTGCTGGCATAACTGGATATCCATCTGCAAAAAACTGAAACAAATCCCATACCTCACACCATTTACAAAAACTAACTCAAAATAGTTCAAAGACCTAAGTATCAAATAGAAAACGATAAAGATCATAGAAGAAAAAAATAGTATCCCTAATACATGGCATAAACAGAATATAAGCCATAAGTAACAATGCACAAACACCAGAAGAGAAACTAAATAACTGGGAGCTCCTAAAAATCAAACACTTATGCTCATCAAAAGACTTCACCAAAAGAGTAAAAAGACATCCTACAGACTGGAAAAAAAAAATTTTGGCTATGATATATCCGATTAGGGTCTAATCTCTAAAATCTACAAGATACTGCAAAACTTCAACAACAAAAAGACAAATAACCCAATTAAAAATGGGCAAAGGATATGAACAGGCACTTCACCTAAGAAGACATTCAGGCGGCTAACAGATACATGAGAAAATGCTCATGATCATTGACCATTACAGAAATGTAAATCAAAACTACAATGAGACACCATCTCAACCTAACAAGGCTAGCATTAATCCAAAAAACACAAAATAATAAATGTCAGAGAGGATGTTGAGAGACTGGAACACTTATACACTGCTGGTGGGAATGTAAAATGGTACAACCACTTTGGAAATCCATTTGACACTTCCTTAAAAAGCTAGAAATAGAAGTACCATATGATCCAGCAATCCCACTTCTTGAAATATATCCTAGAGAAATAAGAGCTGTCACACGAATACGTATATGCACACCCATGTTCATTGCAGCACTGTTCACAATAGCAAAAAGATGGAAACAACCTAGGTGCCCATCAACAGATAAATGGATAAATGAATTATGGTACATACACACAATTGAATACTACGCAACGATAAAGAACAATGAAGAATCTGTGAAACATTTCACAACATAGATGAATCTGGAGGGCATTATGCTTAGTGAAATTAGTCAGTCACAAAAGGACAAATATTGTATGAGACCACTATTATAAGAACTCAGGAAACGGTTTAAACACAGAAGAAAACATTCTTTGATGGTTACGAGGGAGGGGAAGGAAGGAGAGTGGAATTCACTAACTAGATAGTAGACAAGAATTATCTCAGGTGAAGGGAAGGACAACACACAATACAGGGGAAGTCAGCACAACTGGACTAAACCAAAAGCTAAGAAGTTTCCTGAAAACAACCAAACACTTCAAGGGTCAGGGTAACTGGGGCCGGGGTCTGGAGACTATAGTTTCAGGGAACATCTAGGTCAATTGGCATAACAAAGTTTATTAAGAAAATGTTCTGCATTCCACTTTGGTGAGTGGCGTCTGGGGTCTTAAAAGTTAGTGAGCAGCCATCTAAGATGCATCAATTGGCCCCAACCCTCCTGGAGCAAAGGAAAATGAAGAATAGCAAAGACACAAGGAAAATATTAGCCCATAGCCAAAATGGGCCACATATACCAAAGACTCCATCAGCGTGAGACCAGAAGAACTAGATGGTGCCCAGCTACCACCAGTGACTGCCCTAACAGGGAACACAACAGAGAGTCCCTGACGGAGCAGAGAAAACTGGGGTGCAGAACTCAAATTCTAGTAAGAAAGACCAGACTTAATGGTCTGAGACTAGAGGAACCCCAGAAGACGTGGTCCCCAGACTCTCCATTAACCCAGAGCTAAAACCATTCCCGAAGCCCACTCTTCAAAGATTAGACTGGACTATAAAACATAAAATAATACTCCTGAAGAGTGTGCCTCTTAGTTCAAATAGATATATGAGACTAAATGGGCAGCTCCTGTCTGGAGGCAAGATGAGAAGGCAGAAAGGGATAGGAGCTGGTTGAATGGATGCAAGAAATCCGGGGTGGAAAGGGGGAGTGTGCTGTCACATTATAGGGATAGCAACTGGGGTCACATAACAATATGTGTATAAACTTTTGTATGAGAAACTAACTTGAGCTGTAAACTTTCATATAAACACAATTAAAAAAGCAAACAAACAAAAAACCCTGTTGCAGGTGAGTTGATTTCGACTCATTTAAAACTAAAACAAAACATACTACAAAACCAAAGTGCCTAAAATTAAACAGCCTGACATTGACAACGTTGGCAAGAATGTAGAGCAATACAAATAATTATATGTTGCTGGTAAAAATGTAAATTGGTATAAATACTTTGAGAATAGTTTAGTATTGTATCAGTTCATTTTGTCCATATAATGCTACGTATCAAACAACTACAAAATCTCAACAGCACATATCAAAAGCACAGATTTAGCTCACAAGTATACCTGTTGGCTAGGCTCAGCTGATCTAGGCTGGGTTCTGCTGGGTTGCTGTACTGATCTGGGTTGGGACATGTCCTTTGTCTGAAGGTCAGTTAGGAATCAGTTGATCTAGACTGTGCTTAGTTGGTAGAGTTCATCTGCATAGACTCTGTTCCCATTGTCTTTCCTCCTTCTGAAAATATTATCTTTCCTACTGGAATTTAATTTTATTCAATGAGACCTATAGTGACAGAGGATTTAAGTTTGACTATACTATAAACAAATAGTAATTTAAGTTGGCTGAGTTATAGTTGCTTGAAGAAAGTGTAATCTGTTCTTTACCACTATTACAAAATATTTGAGAACTTTGCAAAAATAAGAATAGATTGATCGTACTTACTTCAGTAAAAGAATGTTAAATACTTTGCCCTTTTTCTTTCCTCTAGAAAAGGAATAAATATTACAACTTTTTTTCTCTGATTTATTTCCTCCTCTCCAACACTTACCCATTTACAGTACTGCTTCCCAAGTTTTCTAAAAGTGTGTGAGTACATTTTCAAGATTTTATACACATTTTATTCCTTGCACTAAGTTACTGCTCTTACTCATTTCACTGCAATTACCAAAATTTATAACTAAAGCTAAAGTTTTTCTGAGCTAACTTTTCCCAATATCTTTTTTTTCCAGTCTTCCCAGGAAAGATGAGGAAAGTGGGAGGAAGACGAGAGCTTGTTGGTAAGCCTGATTCTTATTCTGTCCCAGTGATGTCTGACGTGTTAATCATGTCTTTTCTTTTAATCTAGGTAACGATAATAGGTTGTTTCTCAATATTGTTTCAGCTTCATTAATATGTATGTTGTATGCTGCAATTCCTTTTTCATTCAATCAGTACATTGAAGTTAACTTTAGAAGCCTCTCTCCTGATTCAGGTCTAACTTTGACTTTCTTTTTTTATTGACCGTGATGGTTAAGGTTATGTGTTAACTTCGTTGCACCAAGATTCTCAGTGGTTTGGTAGATATCATCACTCATTTTGTGATCTGATATGAGCAGCCAATCAATTGAAAGGGGAGTTTCCTTGGGGCTGTGGCCTACATACAACATATATGGGTGTTCTGGCAAAGTTCATCCTCCCTCTCGATCCTGCATGTGACTCATCATACTCTGACCTCTGGTTCTTGGGACATGAGTCAGCAGCCTACCACCTGACCTGCAGATTTTGGGATCAGTC
>NW_004444048.1:815249-817461 GCF_000243295.1 Trichechus manatus latirostris | reverse complement strand
ATGCAAGTGGATCTGCCACTGGGGCCATATGATCAGCAGATCCAATAGTTCTTGAAGTGTCAGTAGCAGATAGCGATGCTGACTGGTGTCTTGGCAGGCCCCTACTGATGAATCAAAGTGCAGACCGTTAGGATTTTGGAGCAGAGCTCTGCCATCCTCTGCAGATAACTACTCTCCTTTTGAGAAATAGCATTTGTCTTGTTACTGGGCCTTAGTGGAGACTGAATGCTTAACCATGGACTACCAAGTCATTGTGTTGCCTGAGCTGCCCATCATGAACTGGGTGTTGTCTGATTCACAGAGTCATAAAGCTGGACAAGTACAGGAGCATTCCATTATTAAATGGAAGTGATATATTCGAGATCGGGCCCGAGCAGGACCTGAAGGCACAAGTAAGTTGCATGAGGAAGTGGCCCAAATGCCCATGGTTTCTACTCCTGTCACATTACCCTCCTTCTCCCAGTCTGCGCCTATGGCCTCATGGGGAGTTCCTTTCGATCATTTGACTGAGGGAAAGAAAATCCGTGCCTGGTTTAAAGATAGTTCTGCCTGATATGTGGGCACCATTCAGAAGTGAACTGCAGCAGCACTACAGCCCCTTTCTGGGACCTCCCTGAAGGACAGTGGTGAAGGGAAATCCTCCCAATGGGCAGATTTCAAGCAGTGCACCTGGTTGTTCACTTTGCTTTGGAGGAAAAATGGCCAGATGTGCGACTGTATACTGATTCATGGGCTGTGGCTAATGGTTTGGCTGTATGGTCAAGGACTTGGAAGGAACATGACTGGAAAATTGGTGACAAGGAGGTAAGGGAAAGAGGTATGTGAACAGACCTCTCTGAATGGGCAAAAAAAGGGAAGATATTTGTGTCTCGTGTGAATGCTCACCAAAGGGTGACCTTGGCAGAGGATGATTTTAACAATCAAATGGATAGTATGATGCATTCTATGGATACCCATCAGACACTTTACCCAGCGACTCCCATCATTGCCCAATGGGCTCATGACCAAAGTGGCTATGGTGGCAGGGATGGAGGTTATACATGGACTCAGCAACATGGACTTCCACTCACCAAGGCCATCTTGGCTACAGCCACTGCTGAGTGCCCAATCTGCCAGTAGCAGAGACCAACACAGATTTCCCAATATAGTAGCATTCCTAGGGGTGATAAGCCAGCAACCTGGTGGCAGGTTGATTATGTTGGAACACTTCCATCATGGAAAGGGCAGCATTTTGTTCTTACTGGGATACACACTTACTCTGAATACATACTTGTCTTCTCTATAGGCAATGTCCCTCAATAAGATGGATTGACATAGTGGCTGCAACAATGCGCTCAAGCATAACAATGATTGTGAGGCGCAGGACCAGGCAGTATTTTTCTCTGTTGTACATAGGGTCGCTAGGAGTCAGAACTGTCTCCATGGCACCTAACAACAACAATATGCAATGCTTCTGCCAAAACTACCATTCAACCACTTACAGAATGCCTTATCCACCTTGATGGTATTTCACACAGCATCAGCATTGCCTCGGATCAAGGAACTCACTTCACAGAAAATGAAGTGTGGTCTTGGGCCCATGCTCATGAAATTCACTGATCTTGCCATGCCCCCCATCATCCTAAAGCAGCTGGCTTGATAGAACGATGGGATGGACTTATAAAGACACAATTACGGCACCAGCTAGGTGGCAATACCTTGCAGGGTTAGGGCAATGTTTTCCAGAGGGCTGTATATGCTATAAACTAGTGTTCAGTATATGGTGCTGTTTCTCCCATAGCCATGATTCGTGGGTCCAGGAATCAAGGGGTGGAAATGAGAGTGGCACCACTCACTATTATCCCTAGTAACCCACTCACAAAATTTTTGCTTCCTATCCCCACAACTCTATGCTCTACAGGGCTAGAGATCTTAGTTCTAAAGCGAGGAATGCTCCCACCAGGAGACACAACACTGATTCCACTGAAGTGGAAGTTGGGAATGCCACTTGACCACTTTGGGCTCCTCATGCCTCTGGATCAACAGGCAAAGAAGGGAATTACCATATTGGCTGGTGTGATTGATCCTGATTACCAAGACGAAATCACATAGATATTACATAATGGAAGTAAAGAAGAGTATGTCTGGAATACAGGAGATCCCCTAGGATGTCTCTTAGTACTACCATAGCTTGTGACTAATGTCAATGGAAAACTACAGTAACCTAACTCCG
>NW_004444048.1:812750-815045 GCF_000243295.1 Trichechus manatus latirostris | reverse complement strand
AGATGCAGAAAAGAGGACTGTAATTGTTTTGAGTATTTCTTCTTTGTTTTTTTTATATGTGTGTGTGTTTGTGTGTGTATATAAATATCTTTGTTTTCTTCTGTCCCTTATTCTATTATTATAAAATATAAGATGTAAGTGGGGCTAGTGTGTTTTTGGTTTTATGCATGTTAGTTGTACAATGTTAGGCACAAGTGTGACTTTATAATTGTCTTTATCAGTTAAAACAATTGCTAACTGAAAGTTCAGCGGTTCCAAACTACCAGTCGCTCCAAATCCCCAGCAGCTCCATGGGAGAAAGATGCGTCAGTCTGTTTCCCTAGAGATTTTCAGTCTTGGAAATCCTATATGGTTGCTATGATTCGTTTGGGTTTTGGTATGGTTTAGGAGATGTGTACAGGTACTAAGTTGACAAGGGGTGGACTGCAATGGTTAAGATTATGTGTCAACTTGGCTAGGCCATGATTCTCAGTAGTATGGCAGATATTATGTAATCATCCTCTATTTTGTGATCTGATGTGAGCAGCCAATCAGTTGAAAGGGGAGTTTCCTTGCGAGTGTGGCCTGAATGCAATATATATGATACATGGATGTTCTGGCAAAGCTCACCCTCCCTCTTGATCCTCCATGTGACTCATCATTTTCTGACCTCTGGTTCTTGGGACATGAGCCAGTAGCCCACAGCCTGACCTGCAGACTTCAGGATTCATCAGCTCCTGCAACCCCATTAGCCAACAGCCTTCTACCTGACCTACTGATTTTGGGTTTATAAGCCCCTGCAACCACATGAGTCAGAAGCCTCCAGCCTGATGCCTGACCCATGGATTTGGAACTTGCCAGGCTCCACAAATGCACAAGTCATTTCCTTGAAATAAATCTCTCTCTATATATATTTACATATCTGCTTCACTGGTTTTGCTTCTCTAGAGAACCCAGCCTAAGACACTGACATATATTTTCTCTCCATTTGTCCCCTGTGTTTTTTGGTTTAGACCCCACTGCAGCCCCTCAATCTTCTATTCACTGATCCAGCATTATTCTTCTTAATCATCCCATGTTTTGTATCTTATGTTTGGTTCTTTTAATATCTCATTGTCAACCTCATATTCATGAAAACCTTGTAGTGGACTTTAACAATAGTGATTGTCAATTATGTATTTATTCAATTAATATTCACTAGTTCTTATCCTGTGGCAGACACTGTCCTATAACACTGGTGAGAGGAGAAAAACTTGCTTACCTTGTAGATGACCCAGTGCCCTTGCCTCCTATGAATGCAGGATTTAGGGATATCAGCACTGAAATGCACTTCCCCTGTGCATCTGGCACCCAAGCTTAGTCTACTTTCCCACCTGCAAGTTTGCTCTCACCACCCACACATTCCATATAAAAGCAGACTAGCAAGGTTTTGCAGAGTCCCTGAGTGGGGCAAACGGTTAACACACTTGGCTGCTAACTGAAAGGTTAGAGGTTCAAGTTCACCCAGAGGTGCCCCTAAAGAAAGGCTAGCAATCTAATTCCAGAAAATTAGTCACTGAAAATCCTATGGAGCAGCGTTTTACCCTGACACAAATGGGGTCACCATGAGTTGGGATCAAGTTGATGGAAACTGGTTTCCAAGGTTTTGGGGTCTCTATCTTGGATCCAATTCCATGGTGTATCTTGTGTAATCTAGCCCCTGCTCCCCTCTTGGTGTAATGATGACTACATGGGATTTTCATGTCTCATTCAGCCATTCATCTGTCTCTAGTTTTCCTGATAAGGCTAGCTTTGTGATTGCATCACATAATATGATAGATGTTTGCCTTTGCCTACAACTCCATCATATAAATCAAAACAGTAAAGTCCCTGTTTTTATGGAATCTCATTGAGTTAGAGATACCATGCAAATAGAGATCAAATTTATTTTAGGCCGTCAAATATCATTTGGTTATTAACTTCAGACTGGTAAACTGCATTAGTTTGGATATTTTAAGGTTATTCCCATCCTGGTTCCCTTAACAACTGGACTCTATCCATGGTCACAGACGGTATCTAATGCTAAGTTATCCGTCTTGTGCACCTACAGGCACTGAAGGAAGGATGTAAGGAAAGTATATAGATTAGCTCCAAGTCACGGACCTACTGGGGAACAAAATACACTAAGCCAATGGAAAGTCAGAATTTTAGGAATCTAACTAAAGAGAAATCAAGACGGATATACTAGGACATATGTGAATGGTTCTCAATCACTTCTGTGTGTACCTAAGTTAGCACTAGCCATCGTGGTGTACGAGCGGTCCAGGAATACTCCTG
>NW_004444048.1:809762-811554 GCF_000243295.1 Trichechus manatus latirostris | reverse complement strand
AAGGTCTCAGTTCACACTTAAGAATTTGTCATTTGATTTATTTATCACTCTTTTGTGAATTTGGTTAATATGAGAAAGTGAAAAAAATTGAGTTCTTCTTTATGGAAGTCTAGTGGTTAATAGTGTAGACTCCAAATCCATACTGCCTGGATTAGAATGCCAGCTTCTTCATTCCCTGGCTGTGTGACCTCAGGCAAACTTCTTAACCTCTCATTGCCTTGATTTCCCCACGTGTGTGATAGAGAAAACAGAGCTACTTATCACATAGAAATAGTGGGAGAAAATGAGTTAACATATGTAAAGTGCTTAGAAGTAGCAGTATATAAGCATTAGCTATTCTGATTATTACCTGTTATCCAACCATAACATATTGATTTAGGATCCAGGCTCTGAAGTCAGACTATATGGGTTTATATTCTGACTTTGTCACTGACTTTGGGAAAGGGATTTAGTCTCAGTTTCTTCATCTATAAAATGGGTTTAACCATTGGAGTTATCACATAGGGCTGTTTTGATGATCAGGTGAAATAATATATTCAGAAGCTCTAAGAACAGTGGTTAACCATAGTAAGCCTCAAATGCTAGCTACTGTTTTATTCCACGCTCATATATTAAACTGCACCTACAAAGAGGTCTCAACATACCCCCTGTTGTAGGGGAAAAACATCACAAAGTTTAGTAAAGCAAAAAGAAGGTTTTATTCGGCATATATTCAAAAGGGCAGAAGTGGGAAACAGACAACCATGCTGCCAGAGCCATGTCTGCCTGAGTCCAAGGAAATATCGCAGAACAGACAAAAGTGGGAAAACGGACAAGTGTGCTGGTACAGCCATGTCTGCCCGAGTTCAAAGAATATTACAGAATAGGCAAGAATGGGAAGACGGACAAGCATGCTGCCACAGCCACGTCTGCCCAAGTCCGAAGAACATTACAGAGTCATCAGTATATATTACCATTACAAATGGGCAAAACCATTGAAAGCTTAGCCTTTTCAGACTGGCTAGAAAGTGTGCTCCTACATTTTGAATTGTCTTTCTTAACAATCATTGGTACGGGTTTCAGTAAGGACAGTCAGGAGGGTCTTCATTGGTCCAACAAATTTCTATTCACTAAATGCTCATAGAGAAAGGTAAGAGTGGAAAGTCTTTTGTGTTGTGTTTGATTGGCTTTATGTGAAAGTTTCCCTAAAAGATATTTTCCAAGATTATCTTAGCTATTGTCTTTATACCTCAGGGCCCAGCTAATGTGTCCTTATGAGTCCTTGTGAGTCCTTGTAAGCCCAGCTCCAGCTGGGTCACCTCCTCTATGCTCAAGAAGAGGGAATAATAACTCCAATATTATTTCCTAAATCACCTTTAAGAAGGATACCATCTCAGCAAAGACATAAATATACAAACATATAATTACAATAGGGTGAAATAAATGTTCTAACTACAAAAGAAAAGTAATAATTAGGTTAAAGTGATGATTAAAGGTAAAAAATAAATTGAGGCAAAGTTTTTAGTGTTGAAATTCATATTGATAGCAAAATGTTTTCCTTAAGACTGAAAAAATAAAATAAAAAGCTTAATAAATAAGTTGCCAATCTTATATTTTCAGCCATTTAATAAATGATACCAGTTCATATTTGGGATTACCTATATTCAATACAACTACAAATGCTGAGAGAAAGCAAATTTAACTTACAAATCTTTGGGAAATCTCTATCTGCAAAATTAGGAGTTGCTCTGAAGGGGACTCAGGTGTAACTAAAATTCTGTGGTTAAGAGCTCAGTTGCTAACCAAAAGATTG
>NW_004444048.1:807080-808715 GCF_000243295.1 Trichechus manatus latirostris | reverse complement strand
GTAAGAACTTTAACAAAACTATAATTTATTGAATGTCTAGTATCTTCCTATATTATGTTAAATACTGTTTATTAATTCTTTCAACAACTCTATGAAGTAAGTCATTGAAGTTCTGGTAATTAAGCAAAATAATTACTAATATCAGTATTTACAGATGAGGAAACTAAGGATTCAAAAGTTTGTTGATTTTACAAAGACAATGTTGTCAGTCCAGGGTAGCTCTAGCTTCAAAGGGCTCCTAGTCATCCATGCTATGAATATATGAATACGGGTACTAAGGCGTTATCTTTCAATTACCAACTGTTTATTATGAACCTATTGCATCTAGAATCCCTGATGCTTTTGGTTTTGTTTCCAGAAGAATTGCATTCATTGAATCTTGGCAAACCTACTTACATTGTTACAGACCTGTAATCCCATGAAAATAATAATAAATGCACATACACACATAGTAAATAAATTTATATCATCTCCTTCCTGTCTTTTAAATCTGCATCACATAAGAACACTCAATCTGCCTAGGGCTTTGTAGCCGAAACAAATATTGAAGAACTTTCCTGTTTTTTTTGAGATTAGTCCCAATCTATGCTCCCACATTTTTCTGCTACCAGAACAACTCTATTACAAATGTAGATACAGGAAAGATGAGGTTCAGTGGATAGAAATCTGCTGTTATGGATTGGTACAGACAAAGAAAAGTCTAGCTGTGCAGCACTCTACTAATCAGCTCCTCAAAGATCATTGGAGGGAGCATGAGGAAGCCTACTCTGCTGTTGCCTATGTTAGCTAATAAGAAGCTTACTTAAGGCATTAATATAAAGGTTAATACAGAGTTTAGTAAAGGGCTTTCATCACCAAGTCAGAATGAAGCCTAGAATATCATTATTTTCTCTAAACTCTTTTTTTTAGAATTCCTATCATAGATACTTACATACAACATAGGTGAAAAAAAATCACAATTAATTGCAAAAATAAATTTTTAGAAACTCATGCTAACTTCACTTATTATATGTGGCTATTCTGATTGTAGTTCCATTAAATATTTAAATTCTATTAAAATAATAAACTGTCTTCTTTTTAAAATGTGGCTTTTTAATTGAAAGAGAAATATACAAAGACATTGGGATATTTTATTAATGGTAATCCAATTTTATTGGAAGTCTGGAGCCTTAGTCCTTATTTCTAACTTTCCTCAGCTCAGGAAGATGTAGATTTTCTTGGCAACCGTTGCTGTGTAAAATATTCTGAGATAGAATTTTTTATCATAATTAATAATAGATGAAAATTTCTGAGTTTTTGATGTTCTAAACTCTATGCTGTTTGATTTACGATGTCTTTATAGTTGTTTTTCTAGTAATTCTCAGCCTCTTCCTGTTGGTATAAGGGATTAGTCATCTTTCCTTCTGGGTGGATCTGATATATATATATTTTTTTCTTTTTTCCATATCTTCATGGCTTGTGTATATATTTTAATAAAATGACCAATTCTACCATAATGAGGCTGCACTACAAATTTTCTAAATATCTGGTGGAATTTTTACCCCCTCGGTAGACAGTTACTAACACATACTTGCTGCATGCATTCTTGTAATATTAATACTTTGTGGGGACATCACCACTTTTAAAAGTTAGTTC
>NW_004444048.1:805742-806779 GCF_000243295.1 Trichechus manatus latirostris | reverse complement strand
TCTTCTCCTTTTACATGTATTCCCTTCCCTTTGTCTTCTCTTCCTTGCTGGTGTCTGCAATCTGACTGGCAATTTGCACTTCTGCAATGGGATAACTTCATTGTTTTCATGTCCAATTTGCACCTATAAAAAAGACATGCAATGTGTGTCACATTTATTGTTCAGCTTCTGTGCATATCTGTGGAAATGAGTAACTGCCTACAGTGTATGGGGTTGCAGTCAAGGCAGAGTTGAGTTTGTTTTCAACCGTCTATGACTTAATTATAACACTGCAAATTTTATTAAGTATTTTGGTAAAAAGGATCATGAATCATAGCTAAGTGTAGTCATTCTAATGAAACCTAGCATGACTGACCACTTGTATTTTTCACCATTATAACTTAATAAATAGTCACTTATTTTTCTTCTGATAACCTCAAGCAATAGCATTCTTTTGTAAATTTGGCCTTGTAAAAACTATGCTTGGGTGATCTATGATTACTGCTATATAGTCAGGCAATACTCAGTAATTCTTTTTCAAGAATTAAAAAAATGTTTAGTGAGAAAATAGGTACTCTGCAAACTACTGCATTTCTGAATATTTGATAGGAAATTTTAAAAAATTATGCTGTAAATTGAGATATTTCCATTCTCAGATGTGATAATCATTTTCCTGGAAGCCTGAATTGGCAAAGTATTCACTACTATTCCCGATATGCAGCTGTACTTCTTTGTAATTGTTGCCTGTCCTAAGAGTGGCTATGTTCACATCGGTATTTTTTATTTGAACTTCTTTTAGGGAATGCTCTGTCAGTCCTGAAAATCAAGACTTACAGTTAAAGGTTACAAAAACATAAACAACAGTGTTTCAATTCTTTCTTGTCTAAAGAGAGTGGGACCTTAAGTAGCAGATAAAGGCAGAAAAATTAAGAACTAAAATTAATTTTTAGGAAAGCATAGGTCCAACACTAAAAGCCAGCAGAAGCCTTTACAAAGTATATGTTCCCAAACTTCTCTATGAGGAAGTAAATGGTGAAGTGTGTGTGTGTGTGTGTGTG
>NW_004444048.1:803027-805206 GCF_000243295.1 Trichechus manatus latirostris | reverse complement strand
TCCACTAACAAACAGTACGGCCTTGAGGACTCTCTCCTCCCCACCACCGGGAGCTCTAAACTGGCGCTGGACTTGAATGCTAAGATATCTCCTCACTCTAAGTTTCTGTCACCTTGTCAGGTCATACATGGTGTACACAGTGAAGGTGCTATGTGGTCGATGACAAAAACCACACTTGCCATTTGAGCAGATTGGTGACCCTCATTTCTGGCAGAGCCCTCCTTCAATTTCTGGAACCTCATCTCTCTGGATTTCCTGTTGCCTTAGTCAAGATCAGACAGAACTTGTTCATCCTAAGCCTCTGTGCCTTTATTTGCACCTTCCCCCACCTTAAGTTTGTGGTCCATCCTTCTTTCAGAAACCAGCTGTAATTTCAGTTAATCCAGGAAGTGTGTGCACCAGGGTATTAAATGTAACTCTTCTGATTCTCAGGGTTTCATCAGAGACTTCAAAGACCAATATTACAGCCTGGATTCCTTGGAAAGCAGAACCACAGGCTGAGGACTTAAGTGATATTTCCTTATTAGGAAGATGGAATGAGGAACAAGGGCAGTGAAGCCAGAGGGATAAAGACCTGATACAAGGATGCATCACAGAACTGGCCATTGCTAAATGCAATTGATTGCTTAATCTTTCAAGCTCATCTTCCAAGAAGTCATATAAACTACATCTTAGGATACTCTGTCCTGGAAGTGTGGCGGAGGTGAAGAACAGGAGTTATGGATTGAATTGTGTTTCCCCAAAATGTGTATCCACTTGGCTAGACCATGATTCCCAATATTGTGTGATTGTCCACCATTTTGTGATTTGATGGGATTATCCTATGTGTTATAAATCTTAACCTCTAAGATGTTAATGGCAGTCCTGGTGGTTAAGAGCTATGGCTGCTAACCAAAAAGTTGGCAGTTCGAATCTACCAGCCTCTTCTTGGAAACTACCCTATGGGGCAGTTCTACTCTGTCCTACAGGGTCGCTATGAGTCAGAATCTACTCAACAGCAATGGGAAATGATGTTAATGAGGCAGGATTAGAGGCAGTTATGTTAATGAGGCAGGATTCGGTCTACAGGATTAGGCTGTATCTTGAATCAATCTCTTTTGAGATATAAAAGAGAGAAGCAAGCAGAGAAGAGAGGGACCTCATGCCATCAAGAATGAAGAACCAGGAGGGGAGCGTGTCCTTTGGACTTGGGGTCCCTGTGCTGAGGAGCTCCTAGACCAGGGGAAGAGTGATGACAAGGACTTTCCCCCAGAACTGACAGAAAGAGAAAGCCTTCCCCTGGAGCTGGCACACTGAATTTGGATTTCTAGCTTCCTAAACTGTTAGAGGAAACCCTGGTGTCATAGTGGTTAACAGTTCGGCTGCTAACCAAAAGGTTGGCAGTTCAAATCCACCAGGTTCTCCTTAGAAACCTTATGGAGCAGTTCTACTCTGTCCTATAGGGTCTCTATGAGTTGGAATTGACTCAATGGCAATGGGTTTGATTTTTGGTTAAACTGTGAGAAAATAAATTTCTCTTTGGTAAAGCCATCCACTTGTGGTATTTCTGTTATAGCAGCACTAGATAACTAAGACAACAGGGAAATAATTTATCCACCCATTCCCATCTCCCACTGGTCAAAGTTTTGCCTCATAGGGCAATAAATTCCCAGGACTGTTAATGGAGTCTTACGGTTTCTCACACTTCCATGTCAACAAGGAAAGACTAGCACTTGGCATGAGTCTAAGCTGAGGCAATGACACCCTGCTTCTCCACGACATTCCTTGGAACACAAGCAACCCTGGTTGCTGCAGTGTGCTGGCATAAGAGATGGGCGAGGCCAAGAGGACCTGAAGTGGTATAAAAAAGGTGTGTGGTGCAACTGAGAATATAACAATCGGAGCCAAATAGCCCTACATTCTATACCAAGGTGCTAGACCACCTATGTAGGGCCAACTAAAGGATCATGACATTAGTTCTTTGCCAAATTTAGCCTACCACCATTCTCACAACTAGATAGGAGAATGTTAATAATTCACTGTGAAAGGTAAAATAATTGAGAGTAAGGGTTTCTTTGGAGAATTGTTCAATATGACATTATTCACTCCATCCACCTCCCTCTTCCAAAATAGGGAAGAGGAAAAATTACATTCTCCTACTTCAGGCTTCATGAGGGGGTCTTGACATGTGACTAGTAGA
>NW_004444048.1:801438-802552 GCF_000243295.1 Trichechus manatus latirostris | reverse complement strand
TAAGAAAGAACAACAAAGAAACCCACCATGCTGCCTACTGTAGTTTTTCTTGCCCAAGATAGTACGTACTGAACTATGGGAGGAAGAAGCTTTAAGTTAGATAAAAGATTGAAGTGTTCACTGGATGGAAATTTATAATTGGTGAAATGAGTTCTTAAGAAGTAAAAAAAGAAAAGACCAGAAAATCTGCTGGAACCGCTTAAAATTTTGACAAAGCGTAGGGAAAAAATAATTTGGGAGCACAGGGTTTGAAAGGGCACTGGAATAAAAAATAAAATTTCTTTCTGTTTGCCCTCTACAAAGTCAAGTTTATTCAATGACATGTTTGGATCACACTGAAGCCACTTTGGTCTCACTCTACTCCTGGCTCTGGGCCTCCACACCCATTGGTCCTCTTTCACTTTGAATCTGCTCTGTTGCTCTGAATTTTGTGTCTATTTTTCTTTCAAACTAGAGCTCATGCTTCCTAAACTCGGCACAACTAAGTTCCCAACACTGTGTGTTCCTCACATCCCACAGCATCTAGTACCATGCTCTCCTCAGTGACTGTGAGTTAAGCAGAAGCTGTGGCTGGGCAGCCGCTGCTGTGAGTGTCCCACCATTTACTTTATTATAGGAAGTTCAGGGGTAGTCTCCTCACCACCCACCTTCCCCCAACATCACAGCTCGGTGTTCTCCATGGTAAACATCTCTGAGAAGTCAGTAGGGTCAAAGAAAGAATCTCACTGATTATTTTTCTACTTAAACATGGTGGCTAAAATTGGTGAAGAGCACATTTTATAAGTGTACAATAATGCTAACAGCTCCCATTTATTGACTTCTACTCATACTCAATAAATATGAGCTGTTAGCATCATTGTACACTTATAAAATGTGCTGTTCACCAATTTTGTGAACTCATAAATGTAAGCTATTAGTATTATTGTATACTTATTTTATCATATAAAAGATGCTCTTCACCTATTTTCACCACCATATTTAAACAGAAAATGGCACATTCTACTCTGACACACATGGGGTTGCTATGAGTCGGCAACAACTTGGAGTTGACTCAATGGCAACTGGTTGGGGTTTGGTTTTTGCTCATGTATCAAAAATCACATTACGGGGCCTT
>NW_004444048.1:798756-800333 GCF_000243295.1 Trichechus manatus latirostris | reverse complement strand
AATCCTACGGGCCCCATACATTCCTGCTCTACTGGTGAGTTCATTTGCTTTGTAGCATCATGGTTACTATATTTAAAAACATCCCTCTGAGGTAGGAATGTGGAAAGAATTATGGCCCTCATTTAATCAGTGAGGAAACAGGGACAAATCAATAAGCCCAGCAAAGGTTACAGCCTCATGTTACAAGTTTCTAAGGTCCTAATGTCTGGCATTTTAGAGTATTCAGTAAGAATCGTCACTTTTCTGTGTGATTTAGTTATATAAAATGCATGCGAAAATTAAATGGTTCTCCAACCTAGCTGAGCATTAAAGATATCCTATGACCCACTGAATACTGCAAAAGGCTTTCTTAAACACATTCTCTATTCTATTACCTTGGGATCTGTGTACGACGCCTTTACAGTAAGGCATTACAGCCCTGAGGTTGAGGGAAAGTAAATACAGGACAGAAGAAAATAGCTCATAGGAAGGCTTTTGAGGATGCTCTAATTTATTTTATGTTGCCTCAGTCTACTGCTTACACAGCATACCGCACTTGAGAATTTATTATGAAGTTATGAGCATTTGGAGCTGTGTTAGGGACTGTACAGAGCAATGTAGACAGAAACCGTTCCTGCCCCCTAGGAGCTGTCAATGTGGGGTACATTACATTACATGTCATATGTCTCCCACCTCTCCAGTTTAAAATAAGCTTTAAAACATTACATTACATAAATTAGTTTACATACTCATAACTTCACTATATTTTGCCAATGAATTTCTACAAAGTATTTTTAATTGAATCTACCCTTATTGAGAATGTTGTCCAAAATTTATTATTTAAATGTAAATGCAGCTTGCTTGCTTTATTTTTTACTGTCTACTATTCAGTATTGCAGTTAATTTTTAAAATGTGTATAACTCTGAGAGATAATCTGTATGTATTTACCTAAAATTATTTTTATATCAAAACTAAAATAACTTGATTATTATAAGACCATGTTTCTGAAGATTCTTTTAGCATCTAAACCTATAAACTTCATTGCTCTGCTAGTTCTTTTTTTATGATGCATTGGCAGAAGTTGAAAATTTAGTATATAAGGAAATTTTAAATCTGCACTTCTGATGACTGCTCATATTTTTAATTTAATACATTTGATAGAAGCACAATTTGGTCAACTAAAAAAAAGTGAATATTCTTTGAAGTTCTTTTGTAAAAAAAGGATAGTCACTAATTCTGGAGAATTTAACATAAAATTATCTTCATTAAAGGCCAAGGACTTACCTCATATCACCTAGTAATTATTGTTTCCTCTAATATGTTTAAAAAAATACTCTGGAGAAGGGAAGCCTGTCAGGAGCACGGGAAGGGACAAAAAACTTGGCAGAGAAGGAGTACACAGCTCACTGGAACAGCTTTGAGGAACATGTGGGCTGCAGAGAGGGAGGTAACTTATGGTAAGTTGTTTCATATATAAAGACAGCATGAGAGAAAGGTGACAGGAGTAGAGGTGAGACTGAGCAAGCTTCAAAAAATATTCAATGTATTTTTTCTGCTCAAAGTCAAGAATTCTTTATTTTCATTGTAATCAGGCTAC
>NW_004444048.1:795579-796743 GCF_000243295.1 Trichechus manatus latirostris | reverse complement strand
TGGTTTTTAAAACTTTTTCTTCTATGATGTCTTCCTAGAAGGTTAAACAAATCTAGACATTTGCATTTTGGTTTAATATTAACTTTGTGAAAGCTAATTTATGTGGCTCAGTCCCTCAGAGTCTCATAACCTATGGGTGGTCAAATAATTGTTCATTTCTGGGCCTGCAAAGTTGAGTCTAGACTCTAGAGCATGGTGATCCCTCTTAGGAATGAGCATTGCTAAGAAGCCTGATCTCAATAGTCGGTCAGATTCTCACAAGTAACATTCACAAACTTTCACTGGCTTTATTTCCAGCTGTCTCCTTGTAGCTCAAAAATCTTGACAAATCTAGGTTGACAATGAAGATCAATCTGTACAAATGAGAGACCCTCTAAACTCACAAGAGAAAGGTATCAAATACAAGAAAGTTTATCTATTTTGCTACTAAGACCAGCAGTATGTCGTATCTATGGTCCTTTAAACAATGCTAATGATCCAGAGATAGGTAAGTCTTCATTCCAGTGTTATTTTACTCTTTAGAAAGAGGCTAAATCAGTTCAGACAGGAGGAAACATGGTCACAAAGGGCCCTACCTTGTTACGATGCAGGGTTCAGATTTTTTGAGAATTATAGTTTCTGAAAAATTGCTGGAAGAGAAGGAAGGGGCAGTATTTATATTTTAAGGCTTTGGAATCAATAATTCTTTCATTTTAGTCTATCTTTTATAATATCTAATAGAGTGCCGTGTTTCCATGGGATACCTAATTTGTACTTTAGGAAGATTAGGAAGAAATGAGTTGGTTGTCGTAATTGATATATAAGCTCATCTCCTACTTGAAGAACTGGGCCAGACAAAATTATTGCTGGCTAGAATAAAAGGGAGTGGGAGGGGGTTTAGAAAAGCAGAATTTAAAACCTCAGAGCCAAAAATGACGAATGTGAGGCTAAGGCAAAGGGCGACGAAAGTCAATGAAAGTTTTTAAAAGAGAATATTGCCATGACAGAAACTCACGTGCTTTCAAAAATAAATTAATAAACTTCAATCTGGGATTCTCATAGCCAAACCATGTACATACATTTACTTTCAAATCGTAAAAGTGGCGTTGGTGAACAAATGAGGTTTTCATTATTTAGTTATGGATCTGAAAGTGCACTATTATTAAACAGATAAAATGTATTTCT
>NW_004444048.1:792765-794311 GCF_000243295.1 Trichechus manatus latirostris | reverse complement strand
ACTATCTAATCAATCAAATGATAGGACTTGTGCAGTGCCCTTCATGCAAGATGATTACAATACACTTAACTTAAAGGCAACTCCCTTTCCTGACTATAACAGAAGGGAGACAGAATAAAACAAATTAGTCTAAGACTCAAAAATGCCAAGGGCCCTATTAAGTATAAAAAGCTAATAGTGTATGTGCTTATACCCACAAGTGTGTGTATGTGTCTCTAAGAGTGGAAGCATAAAAAGAAATTAGCAGCATATGCTGCTCTAGCAAGACCATACAGAGTTTTCTTGATTCATAAAATCTGACATGTGTGCGAAGCTCATACAAAACTAAGCAGCTTTTAAAGAGGAGCTCAGATGGAAATACAATAGGGTTACTTAGATCCAAACATTACTTGTTTTACATCACTATAGCAATTCATGTTATTTTTTGATGCTATATTAGTGGGATACTTAAAAACCAGAAGAAAAACAAACCTCCCAAGTGTATTTTGTGTATGTGGGGGCCAAATTATTTGGAATAAGAAGTTCATTTTAATAGTAATGTCAAGTGAAAGCTGGTGACTATGTGCAATTTTACATAGTTCAGCATTTCCTCGTTATTACTGTTTCAATAGTCTGGTCTTTATTTTTCTTTAAAAGAATATACTATAATAAAAGTGTCCACATGATTCCATAGCTACATAATTGAAATCGCTAACTGTGGCAGTTGCTGAAACTATATCCAAAGGTTAGGTTTCAAAATACAGTGTGATATGTGTACTGAAACTATGGTAGTATAATCAAAATGCAATCTTCCTCAGGCTGTGATATAAAAGGGATTAAGTCTTTTTGCGTATGTGTTTCTTTTCTATTAAATGAATAAAATAAAGTGTGAGAATATAAAATAAAAACACATCACATTTTTTCTAACAAATTGTGTTTTAAAATTCAATTTTGTATTGAGTAAGAAATCACAAAATGAGAGGCATATAGGGATCTGTTTTAATGAGGTAACCAGATGGTTGTAACCCAGAGGTTCAAGATTATCGGTCAGTGCGACAAATACTTGGTCGGCAAGAATTTATTAATGTCTTCCATGAATATAGCATTTTCTTGAATCCCCAGTTAGGGAATTGCCACTATCACCTATCACTTGTCCTCTGGCCAAGATCCACATAGTCAAGGAAACATCCATGACGAGAGGCTCCCTCAGAACTCCCAGACAGTTTTCCTACCAAGAAACACCCCGCTTTTCTATACTGTACATATAGACTCTCATATTCACCATCTATGACAAAAAAAATGTTCCATTTCACCATTTAAGGAAGCAGCTCATCTCTTAATAATGAATTGTCTTGGTGGCTTATATAAACTGCCACCAATTGTGTAGATTCACCATTGTACTATCATGGTTGTTGAAATCCATACCTATAAAAATTATTCTTAATAGTAATGGCTAAGATTTACTAGCATTTAAAATTAGGAGGTACCACTACAATCTCCATTTTATAGATGAGAAGCCAAAAGCTAAGAGAGAATAAATTACTGAGTAAATTCACAAATTTTGTAA
>NW_004444048.1:784625-791766 GCF_000243295.1 Trichechus manatus latirostris | reverse complement strand
AAAAAAAAAAAAAAATTCTGTATGGGAGACTAACTTGAAATGTAAACTTCATTTAATTACAACAATAAAAATAAAATAAAATAAATCATGCATACCTTGTCTACATGACAACTAAAACAAAGTTAAGAGTAATGTAGAAAGAAAAGACTAAATTAAAAAGAAGTCTTTCATTCACTTGCCTAAGAGGTTATCTGCTTATCTTATTGATTTAATTCATTATGAATCTTAACTTTATGTCAAAACTTCCCAGCAGCTTGCTCTCAACTCTCTAAAGCAGATGCTTCTTTAGCAATAATTGGTCATTAAATGCTTCTGAACTGATCAAGGAGAAAGGTATTTGTTTACCTGTCTGGCTTCCGTTCCATGTTAATAACGCCCATGTCTTCCCTCCTATCTCCTGCTAGAGGAACTCAGCTCTTCAAGAGGAAGAGAGAAGGAAAGGAAAAGCAACTCAGTCTTTTGCTTCCAAGGGTACCAACTCTTCATTTGAATGTTCTTCCATCACAGTTATGATCTCCTTCTATTATATCTGCCCATTGCGAGAGGTTTATTCCCCTACCCTCTAGGAATGAAGTAAAGTATTCTGCTTCCCTCTTTGATTACTAATACATAAGACTTACTCATTATTTTTAGAGCTGCCTCAGGTTACTATTACGGAACCCTGTTGGCATAGTGGTTAAGTGCTGGGCTGCTAACTGAAAGGTCGGCGGTTCGAACTCACCAGCTGCTCCACAGGAAAAAGATGTGGTCGTCTGTTTCCATAAAGATTTACAGCCTTGGAAACCCTATGGAGCAGTTCTACTCTGTCCTACAGGGTCTTATGAGTCAGAATTGACTCAATGGCAGTGAGTTTGGTTTTTGGTTTAGGTTACTCTTTGAAGGCATTTTTACAGAAATAAGTTTAAAACTTTGCACTGAAATTCAACATGTTTTTAACTGGTTTCAAATTTGTAGGACTTTAATTTTTCTCCTGAAGGCCATTAAAAAAGACTTTAAAAAAAGCACAAAAACTACACACTGTCAATCGTCTGAGGAGTATTTGGTGCTGATGAAAGTTATTAATTCCTCTCATAAGAAATACCACGAAGGTGAGTTCCTGAGATGTAAAAGTTGCTTTTAGGAATCTGGCCTGAGAGTCACACAGTATAGCTGAAGGCAAGCCCAGTTCTTTTGCAACATAACTTTTCACTAACAACCCCCAAAAGCAAAAATTTTAAATGCAGAAGATCCTCAGCATGTGGGAATTTACCATTCATGATGCTGAGTATTCCTGAGTATTCCCAAGGGTCTCATAATACGTAATCATTCGTGCTTTCTGTTGAGGCATGAATTTCAATCATTGTGGGGCTGGTTTGCCTAACTCATGACCGAGTCTTGCCAACCTCCCAGCATCAGCATCTTGTCATGCTTGTCATATTCTCTACTTAGCCCTGGCAGACATTACATCAATTAAAGTAAAAACCAAAGCTCTTAAATGGCCTTCAAGTCCCTGTATGATCTGCTCTTCCCCACTCCACCCAACATTCTGGCCTTATTTCAAACCATCCTGTCCTCTTATTCCTCTACAGGCACACTGGCCTCTTCACTGAACACAGAAAGTGCATCCCATTCCCTTAATATCCCCCTTTGCCTCAGTACTCTTTCTTCCCCTTGGTATCTATCTGCTTGGGATATTTCTTCAGTTCTATCAGGTGTCTGCTTGTAGCATTTTATCAGGGAGGCCTTTTTTGACTCATTATATCAAAGCTCAGCTCCAACCCCCTACCACGTGCTTCTATCTCCCTTATCTTGCTTCATTGTTCTTCATGGCACTTATCACCTGCCAAAATACTATATTTACTTGTTTATTGGCTTTTGTCTTTTCAACTCTCCATCCCCATCCCACAGTCCTTTCTGCTTCCTGCCTCTTGGCTCTTTGGAGCACCTTTGCTTTTGATGTTACCACACCTAGTTGCAAAGCTGGCTTCCAATCCTCAGGGAGTCCCAGGACATCCTTCTAGTAAATTCCTTTCTTCTTAAATTAGTCACAGTTGAACTACAATCAGCCTATGCTAAAAACCTTTAACTGACACACCAGACTTCTGCTTTCTCATTCCTAAAGTAAAATGGTATCATTAACATTTCAAAGGTCAAATCTTTTTAAAACTGGGCTTTATCATTCTTAGGAGAAAATGGCAATCCCATTGGATGGTGAGTTGAAATCATTTCCTAGTTACAATTAGATCCCATGATTTAAAATAATAATAATTATTTCATACAAACGGTGGACATCTCACCAAATAGAAAATTACTCAATTACCTGACAAAAGAATCCTACCAAAAGGACACTGAAAATTAAAGCCCCACCGATGCACGCTGGGTTGCGGGTACCCTGGAAACCCCACCTCAGTGAAAAGTGTTTACGTTACAGATGTGAGGTCTGACTTGCAATGATTCTCCACCCCCAACTCCAACCCGGACTGCTAAGGCTACTTTTGATAATCCTCTCCAGCCGCCTCAAGGCAGGAACATCAAAAGGACACATCAAAGCTCCCAGTCACAGTGGAGAGGAGCCCTGCAAACGGGTGATGCTTTTTTTCTTCAGGCTCCACAACAAATACAAGTCTTCAGGCCTTCCCCCAAGGAGGAGAGAGTAATTTCTTAAAATTCCAGGCTGCTTGCCCTGAGGGAGGAGAGACACACCATCAATGCAGGTGGAGGATAAAGTCACTTCTCCCAATCATACATTCTGAGAGTTCGAGAGTACTAACAACAACAACAAAAAAAGCAAAAGTTTCATCCGTGCTTCAGTGGTGTGTGTTATTTTAAAATGCAAATAACAAAAGCTGAAAATGATGAAGTGAGCATGTGCTGTCTCACTGACATGCGAGACAGGCAATTAATGAAACCCTGGGCCACAGTATCAGCTGCCTGCTGACTCCTGCAATTGAATTAAAACTATCATAAGAATAATACAAGGACTTGCCCTTGTCCTTCTTGTCTATGTGTTTATTTAATTTTCTGTCCAACTGACTCTCAAATAAATTGGAAACAGCTGCCATTTTTTGATTCAGTAGCTCCATTACCCCCTTGTGACATCATTCTGGGCACGAACACTAACAATAGGTCATTATGTAGCAATTACATTATTGATTTATGGAAGTTTTTAAGCTCCATCAGGAATATGCACATTCAAGGGGAAAAAAAGACCACTTCTGTGTTGTGTTAAGGAGAAACACTGAACTGCAGTGGCTGGAATAATGTTGCTCAGATGGGACCTTTCCTTACAAGGGAAAAGTATGGGAACAATTTCTGTTTTGTTGGTTTCCTTTAAGTAAGAGAGAAAAGGAGAAAGATATAAAGTTTAAAAGTTACAGTGCCCATAATTGAATGAAATAACTAAGTAAACAGATAACACACGTGCCAATGTTATGTAATAGGAGGACGTCAGTGGTGTAATAGAAGTTACTTAAGGCAAATCAACACTGTTCAAACTCCCATGATGGAGGAACTTTCTGAGCTTGTGCATAACATTTCAAAAATATCACTGCATGAAAACATGCTTTCTTTCTCAGTTAAAATGGATATTATAAGATTTCACATTCAAGTTAAATGCCTGCTCCACATCAGTCAATGGATCATACTTTTTACTGCCAGATTTTAATCAAGTTGTTTACCTGGGCTCCTATATATAAATAAGCAACCATTTCCCGTCTTGTAAACACCTGGCTCTATTTCACGTTCCTCTGGTTTGGGGTGGTGGAGGGGAGGAGAACTCTGATCTAGAAATAAAATTTTTAAAAGGAATAATGTGCCCTCTGGGAAGTAACTTAACAGGGAAATTCTAACCTAATAAGTTGAGCAACAACCTGCCCATACTTTGAGAAAAATGGTTGTTTTCCTCAAATTTTTGTGACAATTCTCTCATCTTTCACTTTTTAGGAAGAGCGGTTTATTAGACTTGATTGAGATCTATCTCTGAGATTCATTTGCTCCTATTGGAGCTCAGGAGTTTAATATCCTGGCTCTTCATCAATCCTCTAGTAGGGGGACCATCCCAAGCCCAGCAACTGCCTGAGTGCCAAGCAGTTAAGGACAGCTATGCAAGAGACATCCCTGTGGGAACCACAGTAGCTGTGGCTCTTCCCATATCAGAAGCCTGAGAGTAACCACTTATGCTGCGACTTGTGTGTTTCAAAGGGAACAGATATCATGATGAACTTGAGTTTTTACTATCAGTTTTTTCAGATCTGACCCGATCCTGAAAGGCAAGCTTTAGGTAATAAAGAAACTAAGTAGGGGAGCCTTCTCAGAAAATCTTTAACTCAGCTAAGACAAATTTTAGGAGTCTGATCACTCCCAGTCTTGAACTCTACATTCTAAAGATAAAGGCCCAAAAAGTGCCTTAGGGCACTTTTTGTCTGGATTCTGCAAATATTATTGAGGGCCTTCCAGGTAGACAATACAACTAGGTGGGGAGACGGGGACATCTGATAAAAGCTGAAACTGAGCCCTTCTCCAAGGAGGATGGCTCTGGAGAAAAGAAAAAGAAGCACAGGCATGGCTCCCGACTTCCAGGAGCTTACAATGTGGCTAGACACTCAGATAGCAGCTTAAAAACCAACACAGGTGACTTTATGTAATATGAAAAACACTGGACTTCACATTAGGAGACCTAGGTTATAATCAGGAGTCCCTGGGTGGCACAAACAATTAAGCGCTTGACTACTAGCCAAAAGGCTGGCAGTTTGGACCTGTCTAGAGGCACCTCGGAAGACAGCCCTGGCAATCTGCTTCTGAAAGGTCATAGCCTTGGAAACCCTATGAAACAGTTTTACTCTGCACACATAGGGTCGCCATGAGTTGGAATCAACTTGATGCCAACCAACAACAACCGGATATAATTATGATTGTGTTAGTAATTAGATGTGAGACCTTGGGTAATTGACAGCTTTCTTAGGACTGTATTCCTCAGTCTGAAGAAAGTGGGTGGGCTAGATAACAGCTAAGTCCCCTTCGGTCCTCACAAACCCCATAATCCTCATAAATCACATAGCACATAATTTCTTGCCTGAGTTCATACGCCATGGTTTATGACTATATTCCAGCTAATGCCTGAAAACAGCAAATGAGTCTCTGTTTATAACTCAAAAGAACAAGAATCTTGCTTATGTACAACACATATTTCATACATCTCAATGTCCCAGTTCTTGCATTTCTCAAAAGATAGTCTAAATCAATTGACTCTTCAGCAGGAAAAGATTTGTAATCTTGGTAAAATATATGTTAAGATGAAGTCTTTTGTGTGGAAATACTATTTTTGAACTGCCAGATTGTGTTTCCTTGAAAATTGGTCTTTAGAGTAATATTTACAGGCTATAAGTTTTGTATTAAGAATATAAAGAGGAAAGGAACCATTCCATTTGAGATGATATAATTCACTGAAATCTTTTTGAAAGAGGTAAATTTGGAGCCAGGTTTTTAAGAAAAGTAATGAATATGGCATGATGAAAGAGAAAGGAAGAACAGAGAAGGCCATTCTATGGGACTATAAGAGCAATGACAAAGAATTGGGCATGACAAAAAGGCTAAATTTTGTGAAGTGGAGTGAAAGACCATTTTGGAGATAAATAAGGGTATATGTACATGGGATGTAGTAATTGAGGACTGAGATGCCATTAGCATAGACAAAGGAATCTACTTTTCTTCTTGGAGTGAAATGTAAAATTAATGTCTAAGGAAGATTGTTTCATTAACTGTGTGGAGTGTAGACTGGAGAATAGATGGATTAGAAACAAATAATACAATCAAGAAGTAGTTAAAATGGTTAAGGAATGAAGTGATAAAACTCTGGACTACAATAATGACTATGGGAATGGAACCAAAAAAAAAAAAACCAAACCTGCTGCCATTGAGTTGATTCTGACTCTTAGCAACCCTACAGGATAGAGTAGAACTGCCCCATAGAGTTTCCAAGGAGCACCTGGTGGAGTCAAACTGCCAACCTTTTGGTTAGCAGCCGTAGCTCTTAACCACTATGCCACCAGGGTTTCCATGGGAATGGAAAATAAGGTTCAAATGCAAAAAACCCAGCAAAGAAAGACTTAATAGGACATGTGAGCTGATTTAACATTGGAAGCCAAAAAAAGAAAAAAAAAAAAGGAAGTAGTAAAAATTAACTACCAGATGAATGTCTAGAGAATTAGCTGGAGTTGAGTCATTGGAAGAGGATCACAGGAGAAGAGACAATGTTTATTTCATTGAATTCAGGGCATAAATGTCCACTGGAAGTATAACTAAGTTAATCAATTCAATATCTATTCAATAGAAAATTGGTGAGAAGTCAAGGTTAGAGCATCATTATTTCATTCAGGAAACATTTATCAAGTCTTCATCAAATACCACTTATTAGCCAGACATTGTGCTTGATACTAGGAATAAGAAATCAGGCATAATCCTTGAATTCCAGAAATTTTGTCTAGTGTAAGAAACAGAAAATTAAATAGGTACTTACAGCATCTTGTAATTATAACTACAGAATATATAATCAATAATATTTAATATGAGCAGAGAAGAAATGGCCATGACCCAGATGAGTATGTGAGTTTGGAGAAGAAATATGGAATACTGCCTAAAGCAGGAGATTTCTACTTGAAAAAAAAGTCAGGAGGGAGTATAGTTTAGAGATTATAGTTTATGCGTAGCTGGTAGCTGGATAAAATAAAAAATAGTACAAAGAAGACAAAGGTGTCTACTATCATCACTTCTCATTAAAATTGTACCAGAAATTCTAGACTGTAGAATGAAATAAAGAAAAGAAATAAAAGGTATAAAGATTGGAAAGAGAAACATAAAACTTTTATTATTCATAGATAACATAATTCTTACACAGAATAAAACAAAAGACTCTACGTGCAAAATGTTAAAATTGAGCCCTGGTACTGCAACAGTTAAAGATGGGCTGCTAACTGAAAGGTTGGCAGTTTGAACCCACCCAGCATCTCCACAGGAGAAAGACCTGGCGATCTGCTTCTGTAAAGATTACAGACTAGAAAACACTATGAGGCAGTCCTACTTTGTGACATGGGGTTGCTATGAGTCAAAAATTGACTTGACGGCACTTAACAACAAGTCAGTTTAGCAATGTTACTAATTCAAGGCC
>NW_004444048.1:774696-784525 GCF_000243295.1 Trichechus manatus latirostris | reverse complement strand
ATTGGAAAATGAAATTTTAAGAAACAATATTTTTAAAATAGCAAGAAAATGCATCAAATACCTAGGAAATAAAATAATAAAATATGTGTGAAGCATTTATACTGAAAGCTATAAAACAATGCTGAGATAAAGAAAAGACCTAAGAAAGAAAGAGGGATATACCATGTTCATGGATTGGAGGACTCAGTACTTTCAATGTGACAATTCTTCACAAGTTGATCTATAGATTTAACGTAATCACTGTGAAAATCCCAGCAAGATTTTACATAAATTGCTAAGTTGGCTCTATAATTTATATGGAAATGCAAATGACCTAGAAAATCATAGCAATCTAGAAAGGAAAAAAAAAAAACAAATCTAGAGGACTTGCCCTACCAAATTGCAAGATGTTTATAAGCTAAAGTAATTAGGATAGTATACTACTACAAGACTAGAACAATGGAAAAGAATAGAAAGTTCAGAAAACAGACCCACCCATATACAATCAACTGGCATATGGCAAAGGTGCCACTACAATTCAGTGATGGAGAAGATGGTCTTTTTTTGTAATCCTGAATTACGCATAGATTTCTTAGATACAACACACCAAAAGCACAATCTATAAAAGAAAAAAATGATAAATTAGACTTCATCAAAATTAACAGCTTCTGAGCCCCAGTGGTGGAGTGGTTAAGTGCTCGGCTGCTAACCAAAAGGTTGGCAGTTTAAATCTACCAACTGTTTGTTGGAAACCCTATGGGGGCAGTTTTACTCTGTCCTATAGGGTTGCTATGAGTCAGAATCAACTTGACAGCAACAGGTTTGGTTTTTTTGGTTTTTGCTCTTTAAAAGACACTGTTAAGAGAATGAAAGACAAGTCACAGACAGAGAGCAATATTTGCAAATCATATATTTGATGAAGGACTTGTATCGAGGATATATAAGAATTCTCAAAAACTCAATTAAAAAACAAACACCTCAATTTAAAAAAAAAAGGCAAACAATTAAAACATATATGTCACTATAGAAGATATATGGATGGCAAATAGGCACTTGAAAAGATGCTCAACATCATTGTTGTTGTCATAAGTTGCTGTCGAGTATATTCTGACAGGAGCCGTGGTGGGGCAGTGGTTAAGGGCTGGCTGGTAACCAAAAGGTCAGCAGTTTGAATCCACCAGCCACTCCTTGGAAACCCTATGGTGCAGTTCTACTCTGTCCTGAGTCAGAATCAACTTGATGGCAATGGGTTTGGATTTTTAGTTTTAGATCCTGACTTGTGCCTATCCCATGTGTGCAGAGTAGAACTGCTGCATAGGATTTTCAAGGCTGTGACCTTTCAGAAGCAGATTGCCAGACCTATCTTCTGAGTCACCTCTGGGTGGGTTTGAACCTCCAACCTTTCAGCAAGTAGTTGAGCGCTTAACCATTTGTTTCACCCAGGACCTACCTCAACATCATTAGTCGTTAGGAAAACATATAAACTATAATGAGATAAGCATGTCACACTTATTAGAAAGCCTAAAATTAAAAGGACTGACCACACTAAGTTGCTATGGATTAAATTGTGTCCCCCAAAAAGATAAGTTTAAGCCCTAACCCCTGTACCTATGAATGTGATCTTGTTTGGGGAAATAGGGTTTTACTTTACAGACATTATCAGTTAAGTCACACCAGAGTAGGGTGAGTCCCAGTCCTAATCTTTTCTGAGTGGTGTCTTATAAAAGGGGAGAACAAACACAGAGTCACAGACGGGGAAAACAGCATGTGACGGTTTATCTACAGGTCAAGGAATGTCAAGAAACATCCAGGGCTACCAGAGACTGAAACAGACAAGGAAGGATCTTTCCCTAGAGCCAACAGAGAGAAAGCATAGCCTTACTGACACCCTGAATTCAAACTTCTAGCCTACAGAACTGGGAGACAATAAATTTATATTTGTTAAAGCCACACATTTTGTGGTATTTTATTATGGCAGCCCTAGGAAATTAAGACGTAACTGTTGATGAGGATGCAGAGAAACCAGAATTTTCATATACGGTTAGTAGGAATGCAAAATGGTACAATCATTTTGGGAAATGGTTTGGCAGTTTCTTTAAAAAGGTAAATACAATCCTACCATATAATCCTAACATATAACTATCAACATGGATGTGCCCTAGTCAACACCAGTTGATGGATATTTGAGTTGTTTCCAGTTTTCAGTTATTACAAATAAAGCTTCAATGAACATGACATATGTTTTTATTTCTCTTTGGTAAATACCTAGAAGTGCATCCCACTGTATGGGATGGCAAGGATAAGAGAAAAAGATAAGAGGGGAAGAGGGCAGGGACGGAAAACACACAGATAATGAGAAATAGCTGAATAGCTGACAGAAAAGAAGCAAGATCGTTATAAGGGTCACTAATTTTGACTCAGGGGATCAGAGTAATCTTAGGAGAGAACAATAACACAAAAGATAGATTGCAAGAGATTATGGAAAGAAAAACGATGGTGAGAAGGTGAAAATAGCCAACATAATTGTGAGCTCATTGCGGTAGAGTGGATTCTGACTCATAGCGACCCTATAGGATGGAGTAAAACCAGCCTATAGAGCTTCCAAGGAGCAGCTGGTGGATTCCAACTGCCGACCTTTTGGTTAGCAGCCAAGGTCTTAACCATTACACCACCAGGGCTCCATAATTATGAAAGAGACCATGAATTTTGGAAATACTTATAAAGCAGAATTAAGTACAGGATTTTTATTTTAACGTGACTATCATGAATAGGGAGAAGATAATCTTTTGGAAGAAAGAATTAGAGTAACATTTCCTTTATACCGCAAGGAAGAAGTGGGTAATGGAAAGGAGTTTATGCCTCATTTCAGATGAATCTCATTTAACTTTCAGCATAAAATGAAGAGAGACAAATTTTGTGTCTTCCAGCTTTGTTTTTATCATACTAGTCTATGGTGTATGTATGTGTGTTGGTAAGTGTCCTGACAGGTATTGTTATGGAATCTGAAAGGCAGAGAATGGACTGGAGATAGCCACTTTGAAAGTTAAAAGATCTCAAAGCTGCTAGAGAGCAAGCCAAAACCTGCACCAAACCAAACCCACTGCCATTGAGTCAATTCCAACTCATAACCCTATAGGACAGAGTAGAACTGTCCCATAGGGTTTCCAAGGAGTGGCTGGTAGATTGGAACTGTTGACCTTTTGGTTAACCACTGTGCCACCAGGTTTCTGGAAATCAAGAGTACAAAACATGACCGGGACTGTGAGGTTCAAGCAACATATAAGTTGAGACTGAATGAACCAAGAGGTCATGTCACATAATACTGAAATTTTAGATGATCACTGAAAGAAGATTCCCCAAAGTGAGCAATATCATAGGACCTAGATAACCTGCTCTCTAAATTCTTTTAAACTTTGTGTTGACTGGGTTCTGCTGAGCCCACAGGTGCCAAAGAGAGAGTGAAGTATCATGGAAAGTTGTTACATTATTTCATATACCTCATTCTTGGTTACCTTCCAATCTAAATTATCAGCTTGCCAAAAATGGATGAAGTGATATAATGTGATTAAAAGCTTTAAAACTATTATAGAGTCATCACATATTTTAATTGAGGCAGATGTGAAGTGGCCCTTTCCAAAAGATCCACACAATAAACATCACTCTGCTACCCAATGAAGTCAGTCTAAAACTCCGGTCCTAGAGCAGTGATTCTTAAGGACATAGTATGTGTGTATGTATGTATGTATATACATATATATGTACATATATGTATATATGTACATATATATGTATGTTTATCAAGCATACTGATCAATCTAAAAATTTATATACCATAAAATAGAAACAAATAGAAAGAAGCAGCGGGAAATGGAAGAAGGGAGGGAAAAGGCTGTACATTCTAACTGAGGTAGCTAGTTTCCAAAGATGTCTCCTGCCCTCAGTGGACCAACCTTCCAGTAATTACTCCTTTGTGTAGTCCCCTCCCCTTGAATCTGGGCTGGACCTGTGACTCACTTTTGACTAACAGAATATAGCAGCAATAAATTTCTTATGTTAAGTCATAAGAAGTTTTGTAGCTTTGGCCTGGGTCTCAAAATTTTCACCCTTGAGATGCTTCCTCTCAGAACTAAGACATGTGAATAGGGAACATGTTAGTGCCCCAGTCAACAACCCCAGATGTGTTTTCAGGTGAGAGCCAGCATCAACTACCAGCCACGTGAATGAGCCAGCTTGGAAATTCCAGTCCAATCTTTCCCCAGATAACAACAACATCCAACATCATGTGGAATAGAAGAACCACCCAGGAAGTCCAGTTGACCCACAGATTGTGAGCAATAATAAACTGGCTGTTGTTTAAGCCACTCAGTTTTTAAAAATTGTTTATTTTGCAAGAATAGACAACCAAAATAATTTATCAATCTCTTAATGTGATAATGTACCAGTTAGATATTTTTGGGTAACAAATCACCCCAAAACCCAATGATTTACAGGAAGTCATCAAATGTTTTATTAAAGGGCTAAATAATAAATATTTTATTCTTTGAAGACCATACAGTCTCTGTCTCAAGTATTCAACTGACAAGGTAGTGTGAAAGCAGCCATTGACAATATATAAACATATGAGTGTGGCTGTGTTCCAACAAAACTTTATTCACAACAATTGACAGCTGGCCCATGGTACATAGTTTTTTAACCCCTCTTTAAGAAAATTATTATATTTATTCATTTTACTATAATAATAAAATCAGTATATTATGGCTCACAATCTACAGGTCAGATGACTGGTTCTACTGATCTGAACTAGATTTAGCTGATCTCAGTTTGACTTGATCATGCACCTGTCATCAGGTGGCAGGTTAGCAGGGGGCTGGCTGGTCAGTGATGGCCTCACATTACTGACTGCCAGCTGGAGCAACAGGGATGATTGGGTCACATGTCTCTTATCATCCATCAGACTAGCCCAGGCTTGTTCATATTGTGGTGGCAGAGTTCCAAGAGAATAAACAAAAGCACACAGGCTTTTTGAGGCCTAAACTCAGAATTGGCGCATGCTCATGTCTGCTATATTCCACTGGCCAAAGTAAGTCACGAGGTCAACCTAAATCCAAGGGATTGGGAAACAGATTCAACCTCTTGATGAAGGATCTGCAGAGTCACAATGAAAAACATATGGATACAAGAAGGGATGAAGGAATGTGGCCATTTTTGCAAATTATGGTAATATGAAAAGAGCTAAGATTCTTAGTGGAAGTTATTCCACTTCCTTTATTTTATAAATGAAAGAAATAAAACCCAGGGAAAGGGATTGATTCACCCAACTTATTCTTGCTAAAGATGGAAGAACAATTCACTAATTTTTCTTGTAACTATAAATTTTGGCCCTTAGAATGTCCATATGGGGCCTCTGTGGATTCCTAATCCAGCAGTGAGAAGTTTCTCTTCTCCACACAATCCCAGTCAGGTGCGTTCCCATCCAAAGTCTCCAATTCCAGTACAGGTATACCTAGGATGGAGAAATATTTATCATCTACTTAGCTCCCTTAAACTCCTTCTTCTCTCCAGAAATTCTCTCCAATTATACTCTAAGAATCTTAATTTCTAATCTATTTTATCTCCAACCTAAAATGTCTCCAGACATCTGCATCACTTGGTCACATGCCATGAATATGGAGTAGCCTCATGATAATAGGTCCAGTGAGAATGACTCTCACTCAAACAGTTGAGCCACAGATTTGCTGTAAACACACTTAGAAGGAGGTGGCTACAGGCTACAAATTATTCACCAGCTGCCACAGTTGTAGGCGACATCCCTACTTGTCAGTTCATAATCCATAGGGATTTATAAGAATAGTCATGCTAAAAGCCTCCCTCCCATTCTCAATTGCTATGCTGTTAGAAAACCGGTAGAATTATCTTTCCCACCCTGATTTAATGGCTTCTTGTAAGGATACAGCCCTATATTAAGTTCAATCTTCTAATCACAGTTTAATAGCTTACAAAAATAAAATGTTCCACCCAGCTTCACCATATGGATAGGACTGACTTAAGTCACAACATGTGTAAGAAGAAGCTGGGTCCTTGACTCCAGGAACTTATATTACAATTTGTTCTGGAATCTGGACTATATCCAGCTTGGCTGTATTTCATTAACTTAATCAGTTGTCCTGATATCTTGTTTATGTTTTCGTGGCTCAAAACACTCTAAACTTCCTTTGTGGCTTACTTGTAAAGCAGTATTTTAGTATCTTTGACTCTATATCAAGTACCTTTTATGTAATTCAAAACTTTAAATAAAGAGTCAACCCTAAATCCAATATTTGGCACCAAACAATCTCCTAAAAGTAGTCTGAAACTAATTCTCATGGCATATCAATAGCCTGAGCTATGAGGTTCCAACAGATTTTCTGAAATTAGACTCCAATGACTCATCATTTCTGTATTCACTCTTCTTTATGGCATCAATGGTTGTATTACAGCATCATCATTCTCCTTCCATTCCCCACCCATGTACAAATAGACAAAGCCTATGGATTCTACCTTCTTCACATTTCAGCAGTTAGTTTCTTTTTTTCATTCCCTCTGCCCCACTTGCATGAATCTTTTATGCCTCTGCTATCCCACTCCTTACAATAAAACATCTCCTCTCATCATCTCTGCTTGCCAAAGTCTCACTCACACTGTAATGACCCTTGATTTTCCCTGACCAAATCTGATCCATATCATCTTATGACTCTGTTATGACAATTAGTTTCTGTTTTGTATGATCATTACTCATTGGCTTGTTGTATGATGACCTCTTCCCCTACAGGAAACTCATTTTCCTCTAACTTAAGGTGCGCCTTTAGCACACCTGGTTTTTGTAAAAACTCATGTAGATGTCCAACTTTCTAGGCAGGAACTGCAAAGGGCTCCACTGTAATGCCTAACTTTCTGTTGATATAGCAGCAGTTGTGCCAAACACGTCAATAAAAGTCTCCTGGGTGAGCAGGGCCCTCATTTCTACAACCACGTAGGAAGTATAAAGGCAAGATTGTTAATAGCCTCCCCAGGGCTTTAGCTCTTGCTATGATGCCTTCCATGATTTCATCATGGTTTAAGGGTGGTGAAATATCTCAATTTAGGTTTCAAAGCATGAAATAAAAATTAAGTGTTCTTTAGTCATCTCTTCCAAAGCCTGGTTTTGTTATTAACGTCTACAAGTTTCTTTCACATGTAGCCTGATTACAAGACTGCTTTGATGCTTCCTAATATGTTTTTGAAGTAACTCCTTGCACAGAAATATAAGTACAGTATATATTATTTTACACTTCTCTTCAGTATTACAATAGCCTTCCTGTTTGAATAACTCACAGATTTCTTTGGTAAAGATGTTTTATTTTTTCAGGCGAATTACTATACACTTTTCTTTGAGATTCTGGGAATTTTTTTGTGCAGAGCTAGAGGGGGAAATTCAGTGGTCTTATAATAGTCCTAAAACAGATATACTATAATTAGGGTAATTAACTTCAAGATCTAGAGCAGTAATAGTTGAACAAAATATGGACAAAATTTGTGCACATTCCTTGGGGTATATATTTGTGTGCTTGACTCATGGTTGCTTTTTTTTCTACCTTTCTTTCTTTTTCGCTTTATTTTAGAATGGTGCCTTTGCAATCAAGTTTACTGGTCTGGTCCCCATTTGATTTAATTTGCTTTGTTCCATTCCACGTTAGCTTCCATTCACTGAGTGACTACTCTGGGGCAGCCATTGTGCCATGTTCTTCCTACATTTAATTGCAAACTTACCAAATCTGGTCCCTTACGACTATTTCCTTTTTCAGTGAAGGGCACTACCATCTGTCCAGTTTGGCAAACAAAAAATATCTTTGTTGCCTCCTCTCTCACATCCCTTATATCCAAGCCACATCTAGTCCTATGAATTTTACCTTTTAAATATATGAAGAATCAGTCCACATCTCTCGTTTCACTATCATTTCCCTATTTAAAACTGAAATTATCTCTAATCTACACTACTGAAAACCAAAACCAAACCCATTGCCACCAAGTCAATTCTGACTCATAGCAACCCTATAGGACAGAGTAGAACTGCCCCATAGGGTTTCCAAGGAGCAGCTGGTGGATTCAAATGGCCGACCTTTGGTTGGCTGCCGTAGCTCTTAACCACTATGCCACTAGGGCTCAAACTACTGAAAGAGCCTACTAACTAATGTCCCTGCATGTACTCTGAAATTCACCCTACTCACTGTCCACCCAGAAGTGTCCATCCAAGTCTTTGCCTGTTTTCAAATAGGGTAGTTTGTCTTTTTATTATTGAGTTGTAGGAGCTCTTTGTATGTTCTATATATGAGTATCCTTTTCAAAATATACAGCCAGTTCCTGGCAAACAATAGGAACTCAATGTTCTTTGTTGAATAGATGAATGAATAAGCCCTTCAGAGCATATATTCTCCTAGTTTATGGCTAAAGAAACATTACCAGAGGGGTCACAAGGTACACAAGGCCACCCAAGTAATAAATTGCAGAGCCAGGATTTGAAATCAGGTCTATCTGATTTAAAAGACTCGGCTCCTTCTACTGCACTGTACTGATTCCCAGTTCATAGCCACAAAAATATGTCCTTAAGTTTGTCAAACCATCTTATAAATGTGTGTCATTGTTAACTGTTGGATTGGGAAAGGAGGGAGCGTGCAGAGAGCGTAAATGAATAGAGATACAGATGCCATTAGTACTACAAAAGCTATGCAAAATTTATATCTTACTATGATTGGGTCAGTGACACTATCTGAACAAAATCAATCTCTCTCTCACAAACACATCTATACACACACACATAGGGGTGTGTGTGTGTGTGTCTGTATACATAAAGATAGCTTCTCTATAGAGTGCGTGGTCTAAGGCATACATTTTTTTCTCAAGGAAGTTAGTCTTTTATTATTAAGTATATCAGGAACGATTATTTTTTACAGTTCATTTTTTGGTAAAATTTACTTTCAAAGTAAAAGTCAGTAAGATGAGCTTGACAAATGCATACATCTGCGTAACAGCACTGCCAAGACAGAGAATACTTCTATCTCCCAAAAAATTCCTCATGCCATTACCCAGTCAAGCTCACCCATCCCTGAGGCAACCATATATTTATTTATTTATTTTCATTATAGGCTAGTTTTACCTGTTCTAGAAGATGATAAAAGTAGAAGCATATAGTACTCACTCTTTTCTATCTGACTTCTTTCTCTGAGTCTAATGTCTTTGAGATGCATCCATATTGTTAAACGTATTTACCAGTCATCTGTTCCTTTTATATAAATGAGTAGTATTCCTCTACATGAATATGCCACAATATTTTTTATTCATTCTCCTTTGGATGAACTTTTGGGTTATTTACAGCTTGAAGCTATTACGAATAAAGCTTTTATGAATAGTTATGAGCAAGTATTTTTATGGACATAAGTTTTTCATTTCTTTTGGCTCAACACCTAGGAGTGGAAGGCTGGGTCATATGGTAAGTATATGTTTAACACAGTAAGAAATTGACATTTTTTTTTTTATCCAAAGTGGTTTTGCCATTTTTCAGGCCCACACAGCAATATGTGAGCATTCCGATTGTGCCACATTCTAGCCAACACTAAGTATTGTCTCTATTTTCCATTTTAGTCATTCTAGGAGTGAAAAACAGGGCTCCAGGAATTGACAAAATAACAGTTGAGATGTTTCAACAAACAGATGCAATGCTGGAAGCATTCACTAGTCTATGCCAAGAAATTTGGAAGACAACTACCTGGCCAACTGACTAGAAGAGATCCATATTTGTTCCCATTACAAAGAAAGGTGATCCAACAGAATGCAGAAA
>NW_004444048.1:731653-752831 GCF_000243295.1 Trichechus manatus latirostris | reverse complement strand
GAGATCACATTGACAACAGCAACTCAAAAGGTTTGATGGGGATCTTAGGGGACAGTGAGTTGAAGATAATGGTGATGGAATAATCTGGAAAAGTATAGTGAGAATAGCAGCACAACTGGAAGAATGTAATCGATGTCACTGAATTGTACATGTAGAAACTTTTGAAGTGGTGTAACTTTGACTATGTATATTTTTACCAAGAAACAGGTCCTCCAGGGTCAAGAGGGGAGAGTGTTGACATGTCGTGGGGTTGTTGATCAATGTCATAAACCAATATGTATACTGACTATTTAATGAGAAACTATTTGCTCTGTAAACTTTCATCTAAAGTACAATAAAAAAATTATGCCAATACATAAGTACAAACTGTGATAAGGGCTGTGAAAGAACTACATAAGGTGTCAGACAGGCCTTTTAATTCTATGGCCTTGGGCAAGCTCTTCAATTTCTAAGAACTTTGCTTTCTTCATTCGCTTGGCTGTGCTGCTATGGTGATTAATAAGATAATAATGTATGTAAACTATTTAGCATGTACCCTGTGTGTAATAAGCTCAGTCAATAGTAACTATTCACAGTATTTGGGAAGAAGATGAGGAGGCTACAATTATCAGGTTGTGGTTGCTTTAGAGAAATTCTCTTTTGTTCTTTGTTACTGTGATCCTGTTGTGACCCCTAGTCATTTTTGGCTAGGAAAATATAGATTTCACAGATATTAGATTCAAAAACTGTCTCAAATATCCTTCTATATACCCTTATCATTCTTCAACCTTGGAGCACTGCAAAATGGGTGCAAATCCAGACCTATGGACAACTCTAGGTATGCTGTAATTCCTCAAAATATCAAACTAAATTTTGATAGTGACCCTAGGTCGTATTTCTAGTCTATATCAAACGGTTCCTTAGTAACTTGTATGAAAGTTTCACTTCTTGAAAGTGTTCGAAGTTACAAAACTAAGCTCACTGAAATATGTCATTTAAAAATATATCTAAACTAAATATTGAAGAGTTTTTTAAACAGAGATGTGGTTTGACCACATTCATTATATAGGAAATAGGATATGGTCAGCACCTTTTAGTTTATCTTGTGGGAACTCCTCCAGCATCATTCTGTCCATGCCTATCACTTCTTATGAAAGAAAAATAAAAAATAAAACTCTATGACTTTATGTACGTGTACTATACTTTAAAAAGATGTAGCTGCCCTGACCTAGCTTTAAGTTTATCTTCAAAATATAAATCACAAAGAACAGAATGTGAGTACAATATATGAATCATAGCACACTGAATGTGAGAATACCTCCAGTTTCTAGAAACCAAAGTCTGAAAGCACAGATATTTCCACAAAGCAATTATGATGTAAGGATAAAGCTAGCTAACGAGCTAGTTTAAATTAGAAGAAGGAGGTGGCTTTAGCCTTAAAAACTACCATAAAATGCCTGCTACTGTGTCTGGCACGTAGTAGACACTCTGTTCATGTGCACCATCGTTTCAGATACTCTCATGACAGATCCAAATGTCTGTACTGGTTTTACTTATGCTGATAGCTTTGTTGAAGTATCTATTCTTATATCCCTGCATTTTCTAGATAACTGACACATTCTCTTTGAAATGGATTGTTTTTGAAGGAAGCATTTCTAAACATAGAAGCATATCCTGTTTTTCTTAAATATAGCTATGAGAACTTTACTTGAAACTTTCTTCATGAATTACGCTCATTTTTAGGAACACAATTTTCTGAATTATGCAGCACTTCATGGAGACTACAAATTTTCTCATCTGTGCTCCACCCAAAAATCCTGAAAATCATTTTTTTTATGCAAAATGCTTATCTCCTATTGGACCAGTCTGTCTCTATACACAAAAATACCAGTCTGGTTTTCATATTTTTCACTCATAAGGCTACAAGTATGCCTATTAATATATACAAAATATCAAGAAAGAAAGTAAATGAGCGTATAATGAAGTACTTGGCTGAAATGAGGTACCATATCACCAAATGCTCTCCACAACAATAGGAGGAAAAAATCCCTGTGTTCTTACTGAGTATAAGTCCAAGCAATAATGCCTTCCTTCCTCCCTTTTCTATTCGGTCATCACTTATCTCACTTGTTGTCCAAGAACTGACTGCAGAACAGACCATCAGTTCCTCTTATGGAAGTTCAAGTTGAAGCTGAAGACAAAACAAGTGCACGAGAGCCAAAGTACAACCTTGAATAAATCCCACCTTAATTTTGAGACCACCTCAAGAGTATATTTAACTCACTGAACACTAATAACTGAAGACCAGATGAGTTGTGGAATGACATCAAGGACATTATACATGAAGAATGCAAAAGGTCAGTAAAAATACAGAAAGAAAGAAAAGACCAAAATAGATGTTAGAAGACACTCTGAAACTTGGTCTTGAATCTAGAGTAGCTAAAGCAAATGGAAGAAATGATGAAGTAAAAGAGCTGAACGGAAGATTTCAAGGGGCAGCTCGAGAGGACAAAGTATTATGATGAATGTGCAAAGACCTAGAGTTAGAAAACCAAAAGGGAAGAACACATTTGGATTTTCTCAAGCTAAAAGAACTGAAGAAAAAATTCAAGCCTCGAGTTGCAATATTGAAGTATTCTATGGGCAAAATAATGAATGACACAGGAAGCATCAAAAGAAGATAGAAGGAATAAACAGTTACTCTACCAAAAATAACTGGTCAACGTTCAACCATTTCAGGAGGCAGCATATCATCAAGAACCGACGGTAATGAAAGAGGAAGTTCAAGCTGTACAGAAGGCACTGGTGAAAAGCAAGTCTCCAGGAATTGACGGAATACCAATTGAGATGTTTCAACAAACAGATGTAATGTGGGAAATACTCATCTATTAAAAGAAATTTGGAAGACAGCTACCTGGCCAACTGACTGGAAGAGATCCATATTCATGCCCATTCCAAAGAAAGGTGATTCAACGGAATGTGGATATTATCGAACAATATCATTAATAACACATGCAAGTAAAATTTTGCTAAAGATATTTCAAAAATGGTTGCAGCAGTACATTGACAGAGAACTGCCAGAGACTCAAGCTGGATTCAGAAGAGGAAGTGGAACAAAGGATATCATTGTTGATGTCAGATGGATCTTGGCTGAAAGCAGAGGATAGCAGAAAGATGTTTTTCTGTGTTTTACTGACTATGCAAAGGCATTGAATTGTGTGGATCATAAAAAATTACAGATAACATTGCAAAGAATGGGAATTCCAGAACACTTAATTGCAGAACCTGTACATAAATCAAGAGGCAGTTGTTCAAACAGAACAAGGAGATATTGTGTGTTTTAAACTCAGGAAAAGTGTGTGTCAGGGTTGTATCCTTTCACCATAATTATTCAATCTGTATGCTGAGCAAATAATCTGAGAAGCTAGACTACGTGGAGAAGAACACGGCATCAGGATTGGAGGAAGACTATTTACAACCTACAAAATACAGATAACCTTGCTTGCTGAAAGCGAAGAGGACTTGAAGCACTTACTGATGAACATCAAAGTCTACAGCTTCAGTACGGATTACACCTCAGCATAATGAAAACAAAAATCTCCACAACTGGACCAATAAGCAACATCATGATAAACAGAGAAAATATTGAAGCTGTCAAGAATTTCATTTTACTTGGAGCCACAATCAATGTCCATGGAAGCAGCAGTCAAGAAATCAAAGGACGTATTACATTGGGCAAATTTCCTGCAAAGGACCTCTTTAAAGTGTTAAAAAGCAAAGATGTCACTTTAAGGACTAAGGTGTACTCAACCCAAGCCAGTATTTTCAATGGCCTTATACTCTTGTGAAAGCTGGACAATAAATAAGGAAGACTGAAGAAGAATTGATGTCTTTGAATTGTGGTGTTGGTAAAGAATATTGAATATACCATGGACTGCCAGAAGGACAAACCAATCGGTCTTGCAAGAAGTATGGCCAGAATGCTCCTTAGAAGCAAGTATGGTGAGATTTAGTCTCAAGTACCTTGGACATTTTATTAGGAGGGACGAGTTCCTGGATAAGGATCTCATGCTTGGTAAAATAGAAGGTCAGCAAAAAAAGAGGAAGACCCTCAAAGGGATGGATTGACACAGTGGCTGCAACAATGGGCTTAAACATAGCAATGAGTGTGAGGATAGCATAGGACCGGGCAGTGTTTCATTCTGTTCACAGGGTCACTATGATTCAGAACTGACTTGACAGCACCTAACAACAACAACAATCTCACTCATTTACTAATTTCCAAAGGTAGACCATTTGAGAATGTTCATTAGAAAGCGAATTCATTCAGTTCACATGAAGTCCCTGAAGGCAAGGCACCATGTTGAGCCAATAAGTAAACAAAACAGCCCAGCTAACAAGCACCAAACTTTATCAACCCACAGAAAGTTCTTCCTAACCTATCAGCCCCCTGAGCTACAAGGCAATACTTTTAGCAACCTAAAAGAAGGAAAGAGAGAAAACAACCAAAAACAAAATAAAAATTTTGCCCTCCAACAAATTGGTCTCAAGCACACAAACAAGTGGTTCGCAAAACTCTACATTTTCTTTTTTTTCCCATGTGTTTATATTCTCCATAAATGTCACTGCCCCAATTGTGAAGACTTTTTCCTATTTCATAACTCTTGGATTACCCAGCACATCTGCACAAAACGCAACAGGGTATTTCATTTTCGCTCATGTTGAGTGGCAGCAGAACTTTTCGTAAAAACTACACTTTGGAGAACAGTTGCAGAAAATAATCACCAGGTGAAGCAGACCCTTTATCCTCAGTAGCCTTCCATCCAAATTCCCAATGAAAAGATCTTAAAACCTTTAATTTTCTTTTGAAAAGTCCCCTTGGATGTAAACCTCCTTATAACATACTATGAGGGGTCAATTCTAAAAGGCTTCCCAGTTACGAAGTGAATGAGGCAAATTATGACTCCTAAGCTTATATTTCTCTGTTAGATACTATCTCATATCCTTACATAAAGTCTGATTTATACAAATTGGCTCACTTTCTGAGGATTTGCTTTTATTTTAAATACAGCTTTTCAGTCGAACTTCACTTTCAGCGGAAACACATTTTTGATAGCCAGGGCGAAACATAAAATTCCATTATTTAAGTGGCAGAGAGTTGGTAAGTCAAGTCTGTAAGTCCTGTGGCAGTAACTTACTCTGTTTGTGGTTTCTACTTTGTTAGACTCTGTGGAGCCATGAATCTATCTTGTCCTTAAAAAACTGAAAGAGGGGGCTTTTAAAATGAATGTAATGCTAAATTTATGTGCCCCAAGAGCAGCATATCAAGGCCTCTGGACTGATTAGACCCAGATGTGGGTAACAATGTTAGTGTTATGGACCAACTGCAGGTGTGGGAATAGATCCCCGTCCCTGGGACCCTCAGCAATCAGACCAGTGGTTTCTGCTGGCTCTCAGTTAGGAGTTTTCAATTAACACTACAATGGCATTGTTGTTCTCCAGTATTAGATCGTATGTCATGTAAATGAAGTTGAATATACAGTTAAACTTGACAAGGTGATTTAGGCCAAGGATACATGTGTTCAGTATTACAACTTGATTGAGGTTAAATTATAATAATAATGAAGCCCTGACATGCTATAAAGTTTTTATTATTTGGCTTATCAGTAGATTTTCACATTATATTTTCATAAAACAGAATGTCATTTATAGCAGGGTGAGATGCCTATGCAAAGGGAGACACAAACTTACTTATAAATGACCAAAATGATTAATTCCAGACTGGATGCTTTTATATACTCAGCATGACAATTGGAAGTTCTCTGTGTGCTTTTTTATTTGCTTAGTTCCATTTTCCAAAATTCTTAGTTCTTTATTTTCTCCTTTAATGCAAGTTATGGGTACCTACATAATCACTCTCGTTGGTGGGAGCAGCAGCAGTGTTTGGGATCGTTCTGAAATATTATTTGCCTTAAAGCAATGAATCCAGCTCATCAATGGCCAGGACCATATTCCATTCTCCTATGGGTGTCATGATGCTTACGAAAGAAGCCTAGCTCACTAAAACATACTACCATAACTGTCATCTCTGAGTTAGACTGTAAGCTGCTAGGGGCAGGAAACTTATCTGTTATGTGTTTATAAGTGCCACACTGACTGTCCCATGAATAAATATCAATAAAAATAACTTCAGAGGTCCATTTTGTACTTCATACTCGTAGAACATTTACAACTCTCATTAATGCTGATGGACCGTACACAGTACAGAACTCTCTCATTTTACTTACACCTTTGTTTGTCACAGCAATCTCTCAGAGGCCAGACCATGTTGTAACGCAGCTCAGCAAAATGTTTTTTGGTGTGCTAGCACCCAAGGAAAGCTTTATGTCTTACGAATACATGCATTACAAATGTAAAGAAAGACAAGGCTCATTTTTTTCTGAGGGCATTAATAAGCTACAGCTCATGGGTTAAATTCTTCAGAACCCAAATGCTATGACAACTCAGAAATAACTTCTTTCAATGAATGATAAATAACAGGTCCTGAGATTCACACAGAACTTCTCTGTCAAGATCAGAAGTGACTGATGGTATTCTGTTATTTTTTCATAGCAATCCATGTATGTGTGTGTGTATGGTGTACCGCCTTAAAATTTATGAATTATTTACTATAGCTGAAAATATTGATTCCTGGTATTACAAATACTTCAGGAAATTGCTAGTGAGTCTCAATTTACCTATCTGCAAAATAAACATAATATGAGATTGAATGAATGAGCTGATAATCTCTGAGGAAAAAGTCAAGTATTCTTTGTGGATATATTGTTCAAAGACACTGCATTCTAGTTTAGTATATTCCTTCCTTCAGTCATGTATTCAGCAAATGCTGTGGATCTGTAATGAGCATGGCATTGTTCAGGGCATGAGAATACAATGATGAATAATGCACAATCGTTTCCTCAACAGAAGAGAGATACATAAGCCTAAGTTATAAAACATTTCATAAGGGCAATGATAGAGACACACAGGGTATCGTGGAAAATACGTCAACAACAAAATGACCAGTATATTAAACACCTATGAGTGTATAATTTTTAAGATGCCCTATTTGTGCTTAATATAAAGGAGATTATGAACAATAGCATTTACATTGCTGAAAATGTGATTCTGGTGATGCTGCCAAGGTCACTGTTAGCACTAATTAAAATGAATAAAAATGTGTAAAGGAGCCCTGGGGGCACATTGGTTAAGCACTCGGCTGCTAACTGAAAGGTTGGCAGTTCAAATCCACCCAGTAGCTCCATGGGAAAAAGACTTGGCCAGATCGGTTTCTGTAAAGACTACAGCTAGGGGGACCCAATGGGGCAGTTCTACTTCGTCACATGGGATCGCTACAGGTCAAAAATCAACTCGATGGCACCTAACAACAACAAAAATGTGTGACACGGAAACTGAAGATGTTAGACTATTGACATAAATTATTTCTTACTCCTCCAGGAGAGTCTAGGTATGTTTGTTATCAATTTTCAAACTTAATTTTTATCTAGATATTCCTGTCTATCTTTTCCTAGGTCCCTACCTAATGTTTACAATTATGGAGCACTACATAATTGTCCCCATGTGCAAGGATAAAATGCAACCCTTTGATTTTTCTGCCAAGCAGGTAGAAGAGTTATGAATACAGTTATTCCATATTATATGACCCCCACATTACCGTAATGTACTCTTTCCCCCTCCAATGTTGTCCAAAAGCATGAAGAAAATGAAAAGTAATGATGTTAGGGACTGAAATTACCATTTTAAAAATAACTTATCATGTCACTTAAATTTCCAGGGCAGTTTCTGGAAGCTAACACATTTTCTAAAGTGGAAAGTAGAAACGTAGGAAGTAAGCATTTCTGTTACAAAGAAATAAAAGGGTAAATCCATTTAAAACCAAAAAAACCAAACTCACCGCTGCTGAGTCAATTCTGACTCACAGTGACCCTACAGGACAGAGTAGAACTGCCCCATAGGGTTTCCAAGGCTGTAAATCTTTACGGAAGCAGACCGCAACATAGATCTAGCTCTGAGCAGCTGGTGAGTTTGAACCGCCGACCCTTTGGTTAGCAGCCGAGCACTTTTACCACTGTGTGCCTCCAGGGCTCCTTAATTGGTTTAATCACTATTATTTTATAAGTTATTTTCAAAACAAACAACAGACAATGACTTTCTGAGTAACACCAGTGTGAAACTAAGGAATTATTTATGTAGCAGACATATTATTGGAATCTTGGATATATTTAGCAACACTTCACACAAACTGTTTCAATACTATTCATGACTCTAAAAGGTAGAGTTCCTGGGTGGTGCGGTTATCATGTCTGGCCGCTAAACCAAAGGTTGGCAGTACTAATCCACCCAGTGGCACCTCAAAAGAAAGGCCTGGCAATCTACTTCCAATGAATCAGCCACTGAAAACCCTATGGAGCACAGTTCTACTCTGAGACACACAGAGTCACCATGAGTTGGAATCAACTCCACGGCAACTGGTTGGTTCTAAAAGGGGAGGTACTATTCATCCTGCATCACAGGTGAGAAAACTGAGGATAAAATGTCAATGAAGCTTACCTATTGTCATACGAACCTTATACTGATTTAAAAAGCAATCATAATCTCAAATGCATCATATTCAACTTTTAATTCATGGTAGCATTTCCAAGTGAGCACACTCAGTAAGGCATTGTGCTAGATAGAGTAAGACAGAAAGGTGAATAGACCTTGTCTGCTTTAAGGTGCTCACGAAGAAATTATTCTGGACATGTGAATGTTAAAATACTGGGGTGATTCTATTTTTCATAATAGTAATCTCTAGCAAATGCTATACCCAATGACTATCCATGTATTAGCTATACTGATTCAAGCACTCTGCCTGAAGGTGAGAATCTTCAATCATATGAATGGCCTAACCTCAAGCTAGTGCTGAACATTCCAGGGTTAGGAATGGACTCTTGTCCATAGTCACAGAATGCCAAGTGCCTCTTTTAGCAAACGAAGTTATCATTTTGGCCCTTTATGATCATGAGCAGAAATTTTGAGTCCATGGTAGCATCCAAATACAAAATCCTTTTGCCTTTTTTGGACTACAAAGGAATATATCAAAAAGCAAGCAAACAAGCACAATTTCTTTTAAGAAAGCTGTAGATGCTGTTTATTCTTCTTCAGAATAGATATCAAAAGGGTAGCGACAATACCATACTTGGCATTTAAAAAAAAAAGCGATTGCATTAAAAAAAGAATAGGGATCACACTCTTAATGACTGCATCTGTCCTATCCATAAGAATGAAAAATCACTACATGTTGAAATTATTATGGACATTTTAATGTTAAAAAAATTGGGGTGACTCTGATCTTCATAATAGTCTTAGAGTCTTCATAATAGTGTCAAGAGCCTCAGGCACTATTGGAAGCTTTTTTTTTTTTTTAACATTTAGCTGTGCTTTAGGTGAAAATGTACATAGCAAATGAGTTTTCCAATCAATGATTCTTACACAAATTGTTCCTTAACATTCGCTGCAATCCCCACCATGTGTGAGCATTCTCTCTATTTCCTCTCTGAGTTCCTCGTTTCCATTAATCTAGTCTGCCTATCCCTCCCTGCTTTCTCGTCTTTGGTTCTGGGCAAATGTTGTCCTTTTGCTTTCATATAGTTGATTGTTCCAAGAAGCGCATTCTTCACCTGTGTTACTGGTTTTTTTTATAGCCCCATCTATCATTTGGCTGAAAGGTGGCCTCCAGAAGTGTCTTCAGTTTCAAGTTAGAAGCTTCTCTTACGGCAACAGTCTCTTTCAGACCAGTAAGTCTGGTCTTTTTTCTTTTTTTTTTTTTCTGACTTTGCATTTTGTTTTACATTTTTCACCCTTTCTAACCAGGACCTTCTATCATGATCCCAGTCAGGGTGGTTGATAGTGGTAGCTGGGCTGGAAGCTTTCTTGAGGATCTCCCAAAAGTGAAAAAAAAATTATTCTTAGTACCTAAACATCAATGAAAATTTTTTGCTTTCCAATGACAGTGTCATATTTCAATCACAGGTTAAAAAAAAAAAGAAAAATTCCTATACTCCACCTTTCACTTCTCAAAAAATGGTAGGTCAAGAAAGGAAGAAGACTAACATGTCAGAGTGTGCAACTCTTGTCCTGGTAAGGCACCATGAATAGAGCACTTTCATACAGCTTGACATATGAAAAAGGGGGAATTAAATGAAATAAAAACATGGAACTCATAGTATTTTAGAAACAAGTAGACTTGATGACAGAGAGGTCACTGGCATTCACAGATCATGAGAAGGAAATTTCTAGCTCTTTCATATTTAGAATCAGAGAAGCACAATATAGTTTACACACACTTGGGGAAAAAAATCCAACCTTAATGTTACTGAAGTATTTTACAGATTTTTGAGAACATCTTGTACATACATGAATATATGTGTATGCATGGAAAATTAAAAGAGCTATGGCAGAGCAACAGTAAAGATTTGGCTGCTAACCTCAAAGGTTAGTGGTTTCAACCTACCCAGCAGCTGCACAGGGCAAAGATGTGGTGATCTGCTTCTGTAAAGATTATCCAAAAAAAAAAAAACACCCAAACCTGTTGCTGTCACGTTGATTCCGACTCATAGCCACCCTACGGGACAGAGCAGCACTGCCCTATAGGCTGTAATCTTTAAAGAAGTGACTGCCACATCTTTCTCCCACAGAGAGGTTGGTAGGTTTGAACCATCGACCTCTCAGCAGCCGAGCACTTAACCACTGTGCCACCAGGGCTCATAGCAAACCCTATGAGTCAGTTCTACTCCATCACCTGGGGTCGCTATGAGTGGAAATTGACTTGACAGCACCCAACAACAACATGGAAAATTATAGAGACAATTTCTGGGAGAATATACAAGAACTGTTAACAGTGAGTCACTGGGAAGTGAAAATAAGAAATGGCGTTGGGGGAGTGAAACATTTACTTTTTAGAAAACATCCTTCTGTATTATTTGAATTTTTTTTCAGTAAGCATATACTATATCTATACATTTTCTAAAACTAATAATTACAAGAGTTAATCAGGATGTACTGTGTGCCTTAAGACTATAAAAATTGAGAGAAGTAATACAAGGAAGTATATCATTGAGTCTTGAAACTGGCTTTAATCAGGTTTGGAGAGCTGAAATAATTCGTCCTCACAGTAAGAGTATGTCTCTTTAAAATAGAAGAAAAATAAATACTGTTTTTTCATACCCAGCTTCCAGTCTTCTTTCTGTACATGCAAGAAAATATTTCCAAAGAAGTATCACTGCAAGTGCTTTAGATTTAATCAAAGACACAATCCACAAAAGATGTTTCAATCAGAAACTGTCTCTAAAATCTTTTGCTTTGCCTTCTTAATCTCTTTTGTTTCTACCCTACAGATCTTGGACTTGCCAGCCGCCCACAATTGAGAGAGCCAGTTTCCTCCTTCCCTCCCTCCCTCCCTCTCTCTCTCTTTATTGTTGTTAGTTGCCATTCAGTCGAATTGACTCCTGAGGACCTCATGTGTGCAAAGCAGAACTGCTCCAGGGGGTTTTCAAGGCTGTCACTTTTCAGAAACAGATTGCCAGGCCTCAGAAACAGATCGTCAGGCCTGTATTCCGAGCTGCCTCTGGGTAGGTTCAAACTGCCAACCTTTTGGCTATCAGTCCTGAGGGCTTAACCTTTTGAACCACCCAGGGACTTCTCTCTCTCTTTCTCTTCCTCCCTCTCTCTCTCTATCTCTTTTTCCCTCCCCCTCCTCTCTGTCTCTCTATATAAACATGGCTGCTAACCAAAAGGTCAGCGGTTGGTGCTCCTTGGAAACCATATCGGGCAGGGGAGTTCTACTCTGTCCTATAGTGTCACTATGAGTTGGAATAGACTCGACAGCAACAGGTTTGGTTTTTTTTGGTGTATATATATATATATATACACACACACACGTCTATATATATGCATGTAGTCCCCAACTTACGACATACTCAAGTTATGACAAACTGCACTTACAACTGTCCTTTTTTCTTGTACATTTTATTGTTAGTAATATGTACTACATACGATGTTGCAACATGTAATTTGCTGATGTTATTCTCAGATGTTCACTCTAAGATGTTCACTTTTATGATTTACTATTCAAAACACTGCCATATAGATTTAGGCTTCTAAACTAAATCAGGGGCTTCATTTGCTTGAAAACATGGACCCAAATGCTGATCGCTTTGCCAAAGTCAATAGGCAGATTTGGGAAACACTGAGATATAACAGCAAAATACATGAAGAAAAAAAGAAAAGAACCATACAGACAACTGTCACTAATTTTCTGACTAGAAACGCCATCCCCATTCCCAGGGATAATCCAGATGATTCAGAACCTTCCACAAGTGGAGTTATTACCACAACTCATAAAATGCCAATGTCATCCAACACTTCTTCACTGTCAGAATAAATCACGATTTGTGTATTTTTTATGTACATATGTATGTATTAAAATATAACTAAGTTTTTATGTAATGTTTCCAATGCCCAAAGACAAATAAAGATCAGATTTATAAAGATATCGATAATAAAAGATAAAAATAATGAAAACTAAAAAAAAAAAATGAAGTATTTGACTTACATCAGACCTGACTCTGTTGTTGGAATGGAACTCCATCATAAGTCAGGGACTATATATACATACACACACACATATACATATATATACGCACATACATATATATATAAAAAACCAAACCTATTGCGATTGAGTTGATTCTGACTCATAGTGACCCTGTAGGACAGGGGGGAGAACTGCCTCATAGGGTTTCCAAGCAGCTGCTGGTGGACTCCAATTGCCAACCTTCTGGCTAGCATCCATAACTCCTAACCGCTTTGCCACCAGAGCTCCTTATATATGTCTGTGTGGCACAGTGGTTAAAGCACTCGGCTGCTAACTGAAGGGTCAGCGGTTCAAACCCATCAGCCACTCCACAGAAGAAAAACATGGCAGTCTGCTTCCATAAAGATTACAGTCTTGGAAACCCTAAGGAGGCAGTTCTACTCTGTCCTACAGGGTTGGTATGAGTTGGAATTGATGACAGTGGGTATGGTTTTCAGTATATACATACACATATATATATATGTATATACCCATATACACATAAGTTCCTGGGTGGCACAAACGGTTAAGTGCTCAACTACTAGCCAAAAGGTTGGTGGTTCAAAGCCACCCAGAAGCACCACAGAAGACAGGCCTGGCTATGTACTTCTGAAAGGTCACAGCCTTGAAAATCCTATGGAGCAGTTCTACTCTGTACACATGGGGTTGCTATGAGTCAGAATCAACTTGACAGTATGTAACAACAACTATATATGTGTGTGTGTCTGTAAATATGTATATGTATACATATGTGTGTATATGTGTGTGTATATATATATATATATATACACACACACATATATATATATCTTACTGGTCTGTTTCTTTAGAGAACCCTAAATAAGACACCTCATATATGACAATGAGTCTCAAACCTATAGCTCACATCCCAAACGTCTATCTCCCTCTCTCTCTCACCCTTTACGTACAATTTTGTCAATATAGTCTCTAAAATGTCCCACAAGAAAAATAAAAACCAAACCAAATCCCACCTTTACTGCAACTGCTTTAGTCTCATCTTGTCTAGACTACTGCAATAGATTTTTAACCATTCTCTCCATCTGTAAAGCTCTTCTCTCAACTCCTTCATCTACAGTGCTGCTAGATATTGAAACTCTTGGCTAAAAAATCTCCATAGGCTCCTTCCTAGGGGACTAGGAAAGACTCAAGCTACATTTTGCTGGTTTGCCTCCATCATCCTGTATTTCAGGCAAACATAATTGCTTCCTTTTCCCCTGGACTATGCCATGCACTTTCATGTCTTTGAATCTTTCATCTCTAGCTTCCTCAGCCAAAAATATGACAAGTTCTGTGGGGTCACATAAGGTATCTTTTTCCTGGCTTCACCTTCCTTCTCCCACCTGGTGGCAGCGCTGTGTTGGAGGTGGAAGGATAAGCTAAGAAAGTGAAAGAAGGCCTCTTGCCAACTAGTTACCAGGAATTACTTTGTCGAACAAAGTCTGAAAAGTCGTAGACACTATGACAACTGTTAGTCAAAGAAGTTGGATAAAAGTCACAGGTGTTTCTGAGGATTATCCAGCAGAGGGGAGACAGGAACATTAAGTTGCAAAGTAAAGGGTCACCTCTTTGCATCAGTATAGCTGTAAAATAATTACCAAGGTCCCTGCTGACTCCAAGATGCCATCATTCTATACATCTTATTCAGACAGATATCAAATGTATTTGTCTGATCACAAGGGAGACATTGTTCTTTGTAGTTAATACATTCTTACAAGTAAATAAAACACAAGCCAAGTGCTAATAAAGTAAGTGTTCAGATGTGAATAAACAACAAAGAAACACAAATGAACTGTACTTAAGTGGACAAACTGGATAAATACAATATACCCATTGTAAACTGACCCCAGAGAATACTGCTAGCCAAGCTAGTTCAAAACCATTTATCCTAAAAATCATGTGGTAAAAGTGCACATCACTCAACACTAATACTTTAAGAATCTGAGCAAATACACTTTCCTTCTCAGCAAAACCTTTCTGTACAAATGTCTCCCTAGAGATGAATCATGTCTCTCCGAAAAAAATTAGAAAAATAGGAAATACTGTTTGGCCCACTATGTTTGCAAGTCAGTGAATATGAATAACGGAAAGGATGAAAAGCAGGAATAAAAGAGCATTTTATTTCTGAAGACAAATCAAATAGGTGTGTTTCATAAAGACGATTCGATTATACTTTTAAATTTATCAAATGACCTGTATCAGAAACACTCCATTCCATCTTATGTATCTTTGTATAACCCTGGAAATAGGTGTCTACCTTCAGAGATTCAATGGTGAGGAACTACTTTCAGTGACCGATACACTTTTCCTGGCGGTATCTACCATCCAGACGGTGGCGGTCCCATAGAAGTCCTGGTGAGAAGCCACCAAAAATATTCCTTATAAATTTTGCTTGTCCTTGAAAGCCAAGATGAAAGTGGAAGTAATCAGGGTGATTCAGCTGAAAATACAGAAGAAGCCCCCTCTCATTTTGCAAATGCTTCAACTCCTACCTCGCTTATTCTACTCACCCATGATTCCTTCCTCTGGAACTGCTGGCAGCTCTCAAGAATGCTTTATAGAGTGATGGGGGAAAAAAAAACATGTTGGTCTCCCCTTCTCTCTGCCACACTTTAAGCTCACATCCCCTACTCCTACCCAAGACCACGTCCAAGACGGCAGAGAAATGCAATTTTTAGTAGTTGGAAACTAACTCATTGTGGAATATTGATTGCAAAAAAATCTCCAGTTTTCCAGACTCCTCATAATGGTGATCTTGCAGCTACTCCTTTCAAAAAGGGGATAGAGTCTATTCCCCAATTTCTTAAATCTGGGTTACCCTTGTGACTCTGTTGTTAGCTGCCATAGAGTCATCCCCGACTCATGGCAATCCTATGCACAAAGGAATGAAATACTGCCCAGTCCTGTGTCATTCCCATGATCGGTTGAAGATTGAACCATTGTGATAATAGGATTTTCATTGGCTGATTTTCAGAAGTAGATCACCAGGCCTTTCCTTCTAGTCTGTCTTAGTCTGGAAGTTCCACTGAAACACGTCCTGCATCACAGCAACATGCAAGACTCCACTGACAGACAGGTGGTGGCTGCAAATGAGGTACATTGGCTGGAAACTGAACCCAGGTTTCCCACACGGAAGGCAAGAAATCTACCACTGAGAGGCGGAGCCAACGTGGTGCCCTAGACAGATGCACCATTCTGTCCCTAAGCAGCAAAGACCCAAAACACTAAGTAAAACAGATAAAAACATCAATCCTAGAATCCTAGAGCATTAAACAAAGGAATGAAGAACTAGATCAAACACCAAATGGAAGAAGAAACTGATGGAAAACTGAGAATAAGGATAGATATCCAGTAGAGGTCCTCTGCCAACTAACCCAGCACAGCATTACCATCTTAAAATACAGCCAGCAACTACCCTGGACAGGGAGTACGGGAAGGCAACTTCTATGTAGCTCTCAACAGGAGACAGAGCACCTAGTAACCAGAGAAACACACTTTCCCACACCTCACCCTTCTGGTGTGTGTAAGTAAGAAGTCTCCACCCTGGCAGCCCCCACTGCCAGGGTCCACAATAAGAGCCCCCCTTCCACTTGGGTATACCCCGCTCCCTTCCACCACATGGCTTTTTTTTCTTTCTTCCTTTTCTTTCTTCTCCCTCCTAGCCCCCATATGCCACCCCCCTTCCCGTCAGCCCCCGCCACACCACCACAGCTAGAGAGCCATCAGCCCACCACTGCCCCAGGTCTGCCCTGCCCTTACCCGCCAGCTCCCACCATGACATTTATTTTTATTTATTTATTTATTTCCTTTTCTTACTTTTTTTTTCTCCCTCACATCTAGCCCTGTATGTCACTTCCTCCCCTTCTCACTGGCCCCTGCTGCACCACCGCAGCTAGAAAGCTGCCAGCCCACCTCTGCCCTGGGTCCACTCCGTCCCTACTTATATGCTCCCGCCACACTGCCTTTTTTTTTTTTTTTTTGCTTTTCTTTCTTTCTCTTCTTTCTCCTTACCACCTAGCCCCATACATCACCTCTCCTCCCTTCCCACTGGCCCTTGGGTCTGCTCTACTCCCACTTGCCAGCCCCCACCAACAGCCAGCTTTTTATTTCTTTTTTTTACTTTTTTCTCTTTTTTCCTTTTCCTTCTCCCTCCCAATTAGCCCCATATGCCACCCCCTTGCCTTCCCACTGGACCCCACTGTGCTGCTGTGGCTAGGAAGCTACCGGCACACCAGCTCACCACTGCCTGGGTTCACTCTACCACCATCCGTGGCCCCCACCATGCTGTCATTTTTTTTCTTTCTTTTCTTTCTCCTTCCTACCTAGCTCAGTATGTTACCTCCTCTCCCTTCCTACTGGCTTCTAGGCCCGGCCTGCCTCCTCTTGCCAGCCACCACTGTGCTGCCATTTTTTTCTTTTTCTTTTCTCTTTCTCCATTTTCTTTTCCTTTCCATCTAGCTCCATATGCCCTGTCCCCCTGCTTCCCACCAGCCCCCACCACACCATCATTTTTTTTCTAATTTTTCTTTTTTTTCTCCCTCCCATCTAGCCCCATATGCCACTTCTCCCCTTTCCAGACAGCCCCTGCCACAACGCCACAGATAGAGAACCACCAGTACACTGGCCTGTCATTATCTCAAGTCCACCTTGATGTCACCCACCTGCCCCCATTGCACAGCCATTCATTTTATTTTTATTTCTCTTCTTTCTACCTCCCACCTAGGCCTTTATGCCACCTCCCCCACTAGCCGCCGGCGTCCAGATCCACCTTGCACCTACCTACGAACTACCATTTTTTTCCCTTCTCTCTCTTCTTTTCTTTCTTCCCTCCAACCAACTCCATACACCATCACCCCTTCCCACCAGCTCCTGTCATACCCTGCAACTACAAGTGATGCTCAGGCCAGCAGCCGAACTGGGCCAACACTGCACCTGCCCTCCCACCTCTCGACTGGCTGAGGAACAGTGGGAATTGAACCCATACCACTCCCTGTTCAACACCCCTGCCTATCTGGCAGAGGGCTGTGAACGCTCCCACACCACTGGACCAACATCAGGAAGCAGACAGCAGCCACCCAGTCTGCACTCAGCCACCTTGCCAAACCAGTGTACAGTGAAGCAGGCTTGCCCTGTCTGCCACTGCCTTGCTGACCCAGACAATGTGGTGAGAGCTATCATGCTCACAGACAAGCAAGCAGCAAAGCACATGGGGCCCACCTGCCCTGATATCTCAAAACAAAACAAAACCAAAAAAACAGGGTGAAACAAATGACATACAATCAACATATAAAGGAAATATACCTTAATGTCTCAGAGAGAGCAGACAATATTAAAATATACAAAAAAAAAAAAAAAAAAACAAAATGAGGACAAGATGGTTCCAGCAAGTGACCAAAATATAGGATCAAATAACCTTCTGGTATAAGAAAAGGCAGTGGAACTACCTGATATGGAATTCAAAAGACTAATATTTAGGTTTCCCCAAGAGATCAGTAAAGAGATCAAGGAAAACACAGACAAAATCAAGCAAAACTAGACAAACTCATGGAAAACACAGACAAAACCAACGAAAACATAGCCAAAAACAAGGAAAACACAGACAAAGCAATAGAAGAATTCAGAAAAATAATAGAAGAACAAACCATCAAAATAAAGAAACAATAGAAATCATACAAAGACGGCAACTAGAAATTCAGAAGTTAAACCACAAAATTTCAGAAACAGACAAGTCAATAGAAGATTTTAGGAACAAATTTGAAACAATGGAAGATAGAATTAGCAAGATTAAAGACAAATCCATGGATGCCACTTTGTTTGAGGAAAAATCAGAAAATAATGAAGAAAACCCAAGAATTATGTTGGACACAATCAAGAGTAAAAATTTGTGCATGATTAGAGTTCCAGAACAGGGGAAGAAAATGGAAAACAGAGAAGATTGTTGAAGATGTGCTGGCAGAAAACTTCCCAAATATGAAAGACGAAAAGCTGACCATCCAAGAAGAACCACGAACCCCATTTAGGATAGACCACAAAAGAAAGTCATCAAGATATATCATAATCACACTTGCCAAAACCAAAGACAAAGAAAGAATTCTGAGAGCAGCTCGAGAAAAATGAAAAGTCACTTACAAAGGGGAAACAATAAGACTAAGCTCCAATTACTCAGAAAAAAACTATACAGGCAAAAAGGCAATGGGATGACATAAATAAAACCTTGGGGGAGAAAAAAAAAACCAAAAACTTCCAACTAAGCATAATATATCCTGCAAAACTCTCTTTCAAATATTATGTCAAAATTAGGACATTTCCAGATAAACAGAAATTAAAGGAATTTGTAAAAATCAAACTAAACTTACAAGAAATATTAAAGGGAGTCCTTTGGTTACAGAACCACCAACATTAGACAACAACCAGGGCTAGGACATAGGACAGTATCAGCCAGATACCAACTTAGGTGAAGAATTTTCAATAATAAAACAAAGCTAAAAACAGGAAAACAGAGATATCAATCTGCAAATGTCAACAATGTCAAAACAATAAAAGGGGCAATAAATGGTGTAGGTATAGAACTCTCAAATGAAGAGGAAGTCAAGGCTATATCAAGTAACAAAAGACTGGTTCCAACTTAGAAAGATACAAGTAAATTTTCAAGCTAACCACAAATAAAGTTATGAAACCTACTCATAAGAATAAAAAAGAAGAAAAATATAAAGACTCAGGAAACACAAAATCAATAATAATGAAAGAAAAGAAAATCCACAAACAAAAGGAACTCAGCACAGGAAAGTAAGAGGAACAAAGAAAATGTTGGCACTACAAAAAAAAAAAAAAAAAAATGGCAGCAATAAACTCATACCTATCAATAATCACACTTAATGTAAATTGTTTAAATGCACCTGTAAAGAGAAACAGGGGCAGAATGGATTTTAAAAAATGACCCATCAATATGCTATCTAGAAGAGATGCACCTTAGACACAAAGACATAAATATATTAAAAATCAAAGGATGCAAAAAAATATATCAAGCAAACAGTAACCAAAAAAGAGCAGGAATGGCAATAATAATCTCAGATGAATAGACTTTAAGGCAATATCAACCATAAAAAACAAGAAAAGACATTACATAACGATTAAAGGGACAATCTACCACGAAGACATAACCTTAATAAATATCTATGCACCCAATGACAGGGCTCCAAAATACATAAAACAAATTCTAACAGCACAAAGAGAAATTGATGGTTCCACATTAATAGTAGGAGACTTCAACACACCACTCTTGGTAAATGACAGAACATCTAGAAAGAAACTCAACAAAGATAAGAAGATCAAAAGGCCAAAATCAAACAACTTGACCTCATAGACATATATAGAATACCCCACCCAACAGCAGCGAACTATATATTCTTTTCCAACGCACATGGATCAATCTTCACAACGGACCACATTTTAGGCCACAAAGCACCTTCAATAAAATTCAAAACATCAAAATAATACAAAGTATTCTCTCTGATCACAACACCATAAAAGTAGAAATCAATAACAGGAAGAGTGAATTTAAAAAAATCAAATACATGGAAACTGAACAACACCTTGCTTAAAAACTACTGGGTAACAGAAGAAATCAAGGAGGGAATAAAAAAATTCCTACGATCAATGAGAACAAAAACACATCATACCAAAACCTTTGAGACACAGCAAAGGCAGTGCTCAGAGGTCAGTTTATAGCAATAAATGCAAATATAAAAAAAGAACAGGCCATAATAAAACATTAGCCCAACAACTCAAACAAATAGAAAGAGAACTGCAAAAGAAGCCCACAGGCACCAGAAGAAAGGAAATAATAGAGATTAGAGCAGAAATAAATAAAACAGACAACAGAAAAACAATAGAGTCAACAAGACAAAAGTTGGTTCTTTGAAAACATCAACAAAATTGACAAACCAATGGTCAAACAAACACAAGAAAAACAGAAGAGGAGGCAAATAACCTAAAAAAGACATAAGATTTGGGAATTACAACAGACCCAACGGAAATAAAAAGGCTCATAACAGAGTACTATGAAAAACTATGCTACAACAAATTTGAAAACCTAGAGGAAATGGACAAATTTCTAGAAACGCACTATCCACCTAAACTAAAACAAACTGAGATAGAATATCTGAACAGGCCCATAACCAGAGAAGAAACTGAAGAGGTAATTAAACAAACAAACAAAAAAAACCCTGGCCAGTACAGCTTCACTGTAGAATTCTACCGAACATTCAGAGAAGAGCTCAAACAGTACTACTCAAAAATTATCTCAGAGCACGGAAAAGGAGGGAATACTCCAGAATTTATTCTATGAAACCAGCATAACCCTGATACCAAAGCCAGGCAAAGACACCACAAAAAAAGAAAATTACAGACCAGTATCTCTCATGAATATAGATTCAAAAATTCTTAACAACCTCCAAACTCCCCGAGGGACTGAGTTGCTGGACGGAGGGCTCTGGGGACCATGGTCTC